>NW_028261391.1:1805509-1888009 GCF_051295495.1 Thamnophis sirtalis
GTGGCGCAGTGGTTAGGGTGCAGTACTGCAGGCCACTTCAGCTGACTATTATCTGCAGTTCGGCTGTTCAAATCTCACCGGCTCAAGGTTGACTCAGCCTTCCATCCTTCCGAGGTGGGTGAAATGAGGACCCGGATTGTTGTTGGGGGCAATATGGTGACTCTGTAAACCGCTTAGAGAGGGCTGAAAGCCCTAGGAAGCGGTATATAAGTCTAACTGCTATTGCTATTGCTATTGCTATTGCTATTGCTATTGCTATTTATATTTATATCTCTATCTCTATCTCTATCGCTATCTCTATCCCTGTCTCTGTCTCTGTCTCTATCTCTATATATCTCTATCTCTATACCTATACCTCTCTCTCTCTCTCTCTCTCTCTCTCTCTCTCTCTATCTAATCTATATCTATATCTCTATATCTATCTATCTATCTATCTATCTATCTATCTATCTATCTATCTATCTATCTATATCTATATATCTATATATCTATCTATCTATCTATCTATCTATCTATCTATCTATCTATCTATCTATCTATCTATCTATCTATCTATCTATCTATCTATCTATCTATATATATATATATATATATTATATATATATATATATATATATTAAAAAGAGCCGAGGTGGCGCAGTGGTTAGGGTGCAGTACTGCAGGCCACTTCAGCTGACTATTATCTGCAGTTCGGCTGTTCAAATCTCACCGGCTCAAGGTTGACTCAGCCTTCCATCCTTCCGAGGTGGGTAAAATGAGGACCCGGATTGTTGTTGGGGGCAATATGCTGATTCTGTAAACCGCTTAGAGAGGGCTGAAAGCCCTATGAAGCGGTATATAAGTCTAACTGCTATTGCTAGTGCTATTCTTCCATCATTTCTCTTTTCCCCTCCCCCCCCCCCCCCGCTCTGACCATGGATATAATACTTCCCATATCTTAGAGCAGTGATGGGGAATTTTTTCAGCACCAAGTGCCCAAACCAGAACACACATGCATGCGCATGAAAGTGTGCACATGCATGCACACGCTGGAGCACCTGTAACCTGGACCAGCTGGCTGGCGCATGGAGGCCTGGTTTTTTGGCTGTTTTCAGGCTGTTTGTTGGGCCGTTTTTGGGCCTGAAAACAGGCCCCAAAATGGCCCAAAAACAACAACCTGAAAATAGCCCAAAATGGCTAGTTTTTTGGCCGTTTGGGGGGCCCTTTTCAAGTCGCTTCCCCCCGCAAAGAGCAGGTACCCGGCGCCAGAGTTGGGTTGTTCCCAGTTCGGCCAAACTGGTGATGGTGGTGGCAGGAGGCTCCACCACCCATCTGGATACTTCTGCGCATGTGCAGAAGCATCGCGCACGAGTGAACCAGCAGTAAAACCGATACACAGTCACCACTGGGCGGCGCGCATGTGTACGCCGGAAACCAGAAGAGCAGCTGGCGATGGCCCAGGTGCCCACAGACAGGGCTCTGCATGCCATTTCTGTCACGCGTGCCATAGGATGGGCATTGCAGCCTTACAGGACCCAGGTTGTTCTTTCTCTGTAATGATTAATGTCAATCTATTCATTTCTGCTTTTTTTATTTTTTCATTTCCATAACAAATCTCCCCATGTCTACTGTTACATGGCCAACATTATATTCTGTCGTTAAACGTTTACATCAATTTGTCTTACCATCAACCCCGCAAAAACCAATTATTGGCTCTTCTGCTCTCCATATTTGTATCTTATCCATCACTTTCTTCTCCCTCCCTCTCTCCTCCTCCTCCTCCCTCCCCTCCTTTCTTCCCTCTGTCGTCCTTCTCTTCTCCACCTCCCCTTCCTCTCTCCTTCTCCTCTCTCCCCTTTCCACTCCTTCTTCTTCCTCCCACTCGTGAAGTCTTCTGCCGCTCGAGTAACCACGCGCCTTTTCCCTTGCCCAACTCCCAAGGTTTCGCTGATCCTTTACTCTTCCCAGACTTCAAAGGAGGGAGGGAAGAGCCCCCCGTCCTTCCCCCTTTCGGTCCTGGGTTTGTTTTGCAACTTTTAGCTCAAAGAAAAAGAAATCAGGGTCAGTGGGAAAGTTGGCCGGGATCCCAGGAAGAGGTGTGGCTCTGCTGGGGAGTCGGTCAACAGAAGAATCCCTTGAGATCAGGCCCCAGGCGCATGTAGGGTGCGTGCATGAAAGAGGAGGAAGGCTGGTGGGAACTCCGAGGATTTTAATTTTTTTTAACAAAGCTCCCTTTGCATCGAACAGAAAGGGTGTGTGGGGGGGAAACTCCCTGCATACGCCAGATGTTTTGCTCATCCAGAACATCTGGCTGCGTGCTGTGACCAGGGGGTGTGCCGGAGGTTGGGACGCGCTGGCCTCTCCCCCAGCCAGCGTGACAATTCTTGCAACTGGCCACTGCTGGCAGGCGTCCCCCGCCTGGAGGCAGCTGTCCCCTTGGCCCAGCCAAAGCAAGTTTCTGTCCCTCATGAGAAAGGCAGAGGGAGGCACTCACCCAACGCCTGGAGTGAATCTTTTTAAACCTCAGGGATGGGGAGCCCCGGGGCTGGTAAACTGGTTTGGTGCAAATATGCACATTGGGAGAGTCAACACTTGGGCCGCACCAAAGCTGTCGGGGGGGGGGGGCATGCCTTGTAATTGTTATGGATGGAGAGGGGGGGGAGGATGGATGGATGGATAACAGAGAGAGAGAGAATAGTTTGATTGTTGATAGATATAATAAGATTAAAAATGACATGATAGATGGATGGATGGATGATAGAAGGATGGAGGGAGGGAGGGATAGATGAAAGGAGGGAGGGAGGGAGGGATGATGGAGGGATGGATGGATGGATGAAGGGATAGATGTATAAGGGAAAAAGAATAGATTGTTGATAGAGATTATAAATGACACAGTAGATAGATATGGATGGATGGATGGATGGGTGGATGGATGGATGGATGGATAGATAGGTAGATGGGTAGATTGGTAGATGAATAGATAGACAGATAATAGATATTCATTGACAATAAGAAAGAAAGAAAGAAAGAAATAGATAGATGATAGATAGATAGATAGATAGATAGATAGATAGATAGATATTCATTGACAATAAGGAAGGAAGGAAGGAAGGAAGGAAGGAAGGAAGGTAGGTAGGTAGATATAGATAGATAGATAGATATAGATAGATAGATGATATTCATTGATTAATGATAGACAGATGGACAATAGATGGATGGATGGAAAGAAGGAAGGAAGGAAGGAATGAAGTAAGTTCAGGCTGATAGACAGACAGATATTTAGTATGAAAAAGATGACAGGCCCCTAAAAGCTCTTTTCAAGTACAGGTAATCCTAAAATTACAAGCATTCATTTGGTGGCCATTTGAAGTACTGAAAAAAGTGACTTATGACTGTTTTTTCACACTTATGACCATTGCAGCATCCCTGTGGTCACGTGATCAAAAATTGGTTGTTTGGCAACTGGTTCGTATTTATGACGGTTGCAGAGTCCCGGGGTCACATGATCCCCTTTTACAACTTTCTGACGAGCAAAATCAATGGGGAGGACAGATTCACTTAACGACCATATTGCCTATTTAACATCTGCCTTGATTCACTTAACAACAGTGGCAAGAAAGGTTGCAAAATGGGGCAAAGCTCATTTAATGGCTGTCTCACCAATGGAAATGTTGGGCTCAGTTGTGGTCGTAAGTCGAGTACTGCCTGTACTTTGATGGAAACAAGTTTGAAGACCCAAGGATACAAGGAGGTATAATACCCAACTCCTTCCAGCAGGTGGCAGCGTTGAGCCGCTCTGGACTGACAACCAGCAGGTGAGCAGGCTGAAGCTGAAAAGGAGACCACCAGGAAATCAGAGGCTAAATTAACATGCCAGTTTAGTTGTTGAGTTCAAATAGTTGCTAAAGAAATGGTCCTTTCTATTGATAGGTTCTATTATTTTCATTATCACTCTTCTGCTATCCTCAATACAGCAATCTTTTTTAGAACAAAACTGGGTTGGTTAATGTGATTATACCCATGAGGCATATCTTGAAACATTCAGCTCTTACTGCTTTAAAAAATAGTCTATGTTCAACAAAGAAATTTGTCTGTCTGTCTATCAATTTATCTGTGTTTGTGTGTGTGTGTGTCTGTCTGTCTGTCTATCCATCTTTTATCTATGTATATTTCATCTGTCTATCTATGTTTCATCTATCTATCTATCTATCTATCTATCTATCTATCTATCTATCTATCTATCTTTCTATCTATCTATCTATCTATCTATCTATCTATCTATCTATCTATCATCTATCTATCTATCTATCTTTCTATCTATCTATCTATATTTCATCTGTCTGTCTATCTATCTTTCATTTTTCTCCATCTATCTTTCATCAATCTATCTATCTTTCTATCTATCTTTCTATCTATCTTTCTCTATCTATATTTCATCTGTCTGTCTATCTATCTTTCATTTTTCTGTATCTATCTATCTTTCATCAATCTATCTATCTTTCTATCTATCTATCTTTCTATCTATCTAAATTTCATCTGTCTGTCTGTCTGTCTGTCTATCTATCTATCTATCTATCTATCTATCTCTGTCTGTCTGTCTGTCTGTCTGTCTGTCTATCTATCTATCTATCTATCTATCTATCTATCTATCTATCTTTCTATCTATCTATCTATCTATCTTTCTATCTATCTATCTATCTATCTTTCTGTCTATCTATCTATCTTTCTGTCTATCTGTCTATCTTTCTATCTTTCTATCTATCTGTCTGTCTTATTTGTCACCCCAAAACCAGCCCTCTTCGTCCCCCCCCCCCCAGGGGCAAAACCAGCCCAGCAGCTGCCAGGGGGAGGGCAGAAAGTGAGAGGAAGTGGGAGAGCACCTGCCGAGAAAGTGATAACAAAGTTTGGGTCGCCGGAAGACAATAAAAATAAATAGATCCAGAAATAGTGTAACTGACATGCAAAGTGGGCTGTTTGGGGGCTGGGATGAGCTCCCCGGGGCGGCTGGGCAGGAAGCCAGGAGGGCTCTGCAGCCCCCTTGCATTGCGGGAGAAAACCTCCAGGACGGGAGGAGGCTGGCAGATGGGCCTTCTTCTTTGCTAATGCATTTTCTATTGTTTTACTTTACTTTACTTTATTTTTAATTTACTATTTGTTTATTCATTTATGCAAACTTATCTTTAAGTAACACAATCAAAGCAATTTTTTAAAAAAATATGGACTAAAAGGTTGAATTTAATGGTTGAAAAATTTCAGAAAAAACGGCAGGAATCGTTTTAAAGGTCTTGGGAAAACACCCCACCTCCCCCACCCCAAACGAGTACAGATAATCCTCGACTTACGACAGTTCGTTTAGCGACCATTCAAAGTTAAAATGGCCACGGGAAAAAAAAGTGACTTAGAACCGTTTTTCCCCCCACACTTACGACCGTTGCATTATCCCGTGGTCACGTGATCAAAATTTGGACACTTGGCAACTGGCATGGACTTATGAAGGTTTCAGTGCCCCAGGATTATGTGTTTCTCTTTAGCGACCTTCTGCCGAGCAAAGTCTGCCAGACGGGATTCACTTAACAACCGTGTCACTAACTTAGCAGCCGCAGTGATTCACTTAACAACCACAGCAAGAAAAACGGAGCAAAACTCACTTTAAGGAACGTTTCACTTAGCAGCATAAATTTTGGGCTGAATTGTGTAAGTTGAGGACTACCTATGTTTATCTCCCAAACGTATCTGTGAACACTGGAATCTTAGCAAATTTCTTTATTTTATTTTTTAGGAAAATGGAGTAAAAACGTCAAATCCAACAATTGAAAAAGTCTCGGGAAAACAGTAAGAAACTTTTAAAGTCTTCGGAGGAAAAACCCAAAATGTAGTTAAAAAAAAGAATACAATATCACAGACACAGCTGCCCCCAAAGGGGCTGTCACCCCACTCGGGGTTCATGATGTAACTCCCACTGTTGTCATAAGGAGGGAACGGGGGCAGTGCATTCCACGCTTACTGTCGGCTGAAGGCGGATCTCAGATTACTGCAGCAGGCTTGGGGAGGGGTGCATCTCATAGGCCAGGAGTCAGCAAACTGTGGCTCTGGAGCCGCATGTGGCTCTTTCCTCCCTCTGCTGCGGCTCCTCACCGGTCGGCGCCACAATTTTTGAGAGGAGCTTCCGTGGGGGTGGGGGGAGGAGAGAAGCAGAGTGCGCCAGGAGAAGACTCTATGGCAAGGGGAGGGTTTTCCAGTTGTCTCCACAATTGATAGGGCTTCCGGTTAGGACAGGTAGAGGAAAAAGTACGCCGCGCCAGGAGGAGATTCTACGGTGGGGAACTGAACTTCCCGTCAGCTCCAGAATTGAATGGGGGGAGCTTCCGGTTAGGACCTTTGGGGCTCCCAGTGTTTTCTTTTCTGTGGGAAATGGGTCCAAATGGCTCTTTGAGTCTTTAAGTTTGCGACCCCTGTCCTAGGGAATGTGATTTATGACACAGGACTGAGGGGAGGGAAGGAAGAGGGGTAAAGTTCAGCCATACATCAAACAAAGCAGAGGCTTGACTGCGAACAGATCTTGCCTATGGTGCTTCCTAACAAATGACTGGTTTCGTATTGAAACTTGGCTCGATACTCATGAATCAATTAGGGCATTTTTCGGAAACCGTACACAGATAGTCTTTGATTTACGACAATTTGCCGACTTTTCAAGTTACAATAGCACTTAAAAAAAGTTACTTATGATCGTTTTCACACTTACGACCGTCGCAGCCTCCCCATGGTCACGTGGTCAAAATTCGGCCGTTTGACTCATATTTATGACGGTGGCAGTGTCCTGGGGTCACGTGATCCCCTTTTGCGACCTTCTGACAAGCAAAGTCGTGGGGAGAGCCAAGTGGCGCAGTGGTTAAATGCAGCACTGCAGGCTACTGCTAGATCAACAGTTCAGCGGTTCAAATCTCACCGGCTCAGGGTTGACTCAGCCTTCATCCTTCCGAGGTGGGTGAAATGAGGACCCAGATTGTTGGGGGCGATATGCTGACTCTCTGTAAACCGCTTAGAGAGGGCTGAAAGCCCTATGAAGCGGTATATAAGTCTACTGCTATTGCTATTGCTATTGCTATTGCTATTCACTTAGCAACCATGTCACTAATTGAACAATTACGTTGATTCACTTAACGGTGGCAAGATAGTCCATATAATGGGGGGGAAGAATTCACTGAACCACTTGTCTCACTTTACATCAGAAAGGTTTGACTCTATGGTGGTCATAGGTTGAGGACTACCTAAAATCGACTAAAACGGTGTCCTCTTTTTTTTTTTTTAATTGGGTCACCGATCCTTGAGACGAGATTAAGCTGAGTTTCGTAAAAGCCACCAAGGAGCCGAAACGCTTTCAAGACACATTTCCAAGACAGTTTTTGTTCCAGCTGTGTAATTTACGTAGAAAGGAAGTTATGATATCCAATTATCGGTTTTGTTTGCGTAGAGAGATAAGCAGGAAACCTTCTCTGTATGCACTATTTTTTTTTGGTTTTTAACGAAAATATAATGCTTTTGAACAACAAGCAAAAATCCCCACCAGCGAAACTCCTTTTGCTATTTTTAAAATCAGACGATTCTGCTCGAGTAAATTCAACAAAATTGGCTTTTCTCAGCTCAAGTTGCAGTTCTAGCGTTTTTTTTTCTTCACCCGTGCCATCCCTCTGCTACACAACTCATTCTCATCACATTGTCCAAGCCACCTAAGAGGGCTGTATGACAATTTCCCTTCTGTTCTTTCCTATTACCTGTCTCTTTATCTTCTTATAACTGGACTTCGTTGCTGGTATATTATGATTTATATCAATCGTTTATTTTGCATCCTAGCAGGTTTATGTTGATGGCTGACTTAGTATCCCATGACTATCGTTAAGTGTTGCATCTCATGATTTATGATGAATGCACTTTTATGATGACGGTGATCATGATTTAATCACTTGTGGCTTGTATGTACAATGAGATCTTATGCACCGGAGACAAATTCCCGGTGTGTCCAATCACACTGGCTAATAAAGAATCTTGTCTTGCCTTGTCTTGTCTTCTGCTATTCCATTCCAAATTCTATTCTGTTCTGGTTCTATTCTGTTCTGTTCTGTTCTATTCTACTCTACTCTATTCTTATTTCTATTTCTACCCTACCCTACCCTATCCTTCTATTCTATCCTATTCTATTCTATTCTATTCTATTCTATTCTATTCTATTCTATTCTATTCTATTCTATTCTATTCTATTCTATTCTACTCTACTCTACTCTACTCTACTCTACTCTACTCTTATTTCTATTTCTATTTGTATTTCTACCCTACCCTACCCTACGCTATCCTTCTACCCTACCCTACCCTACTCTTATTTCTATTTCTATTTCTAGTCTAGGTCTACCCTACCCTATCCTTCTACTCTACTCTATTCTATTCTATTTTACTCTACCTTATTTCTATTTCTATTTCTACCTATACTTTCTACTCTACTCTACTCTACTCCACTCCACTCCACTCCACTCCACTCCACTCCACTCCACTCCACTCCACTCCACTCCACTCCACTCCACTCCACTCCACTCCACTCCACTCCACTCCACTCCACTACTCTACTCTACTCTACTCTACGTCTTATTTCTATTTCTACCCTACCCTACCCTACCCTACTCTACTCTACCTACTCTTATTTCTATTCCTATTCCTATTCTTATTCCTAGTCTGTCCTATCTATCCTTCTACTCTGCTCTTATTTCTATTTCTATCCTATCCTTCTACTCTACTCTTACTTTTATTTCTATTTCTATTTCTATTTCTATTTCTATTTCTAGTCTAGTCTATCCTATCCTATCCTTCTACTCTACTTTAACTCCACTCCACTCCACTCCACTCCACTCCACTCCACTCCACTCCACTCTACTCTTATTTCTATTTCTACCCTATCCTACTCTACCCTACCCTATCCTTCTACTCTACTCTACTCTACTCTACTCTACTCTACTCTACTCTACTCTACTCTACTCTACTCTTATTTCTATTCCTATTCCTATTTCTTATTCCTAGTCTGTCCTGTCCTGTCCTGTCCTGTCCTATCCTATCCTATCCTATCCTATCCTATCCTATCCTATCCATCCTATCCTTATCCTATCCTATCCTATCCTATCCTCTACTCTACTCTTATTTCTATTCTATCCTATCCTTCTACTCTACTCTACTCTACTCTACTCTACTCTACTCTACTCTACTCTACTTTTATTTCTATTTCTATTTCTAGTCTAGTCTATCCTATCCTATCCTATCCTATCCTATCCTATCCTATCCTATCCTCTACTCTTCTTTACTCTACTCTACTCCACTCCACTCCACTCCACTCCACTCCACTCCACTCTTCAGGAGTGGTTCGGGGTTTCTATTTCTCTCTCTTGAAGCTAAAAGAAACTTGCATTCAGGCAACCTCCGTAAGCTGCTCACCAAGGGAGCTGTTTCCTGGGATCCACACCAAACACCGAATGCTGAGCAAAGGGGCCATCTTGACGCAGTGCACTAGGCCCCCCTCTGAAAATCAAACCAAGGTTGATCCCAACCTAGCTGGTGGGCTTGTATGAATGCATTTCCTAAGTCTATGTGGACTGTGTGGCTTAACCTTGGCAACTTGAAGATGGGTGGACTTCAACTCCCAGAATTCCCCAGCCAGCTTTAAGATATGTGGACTTCAGCGTGCTGGCTGGGGAATCCTGGGAGTTGTAGTCCACACCTCTTAAAGTATGCTGAATGGGGAATTCTGGGAGTTGAAATCCACCCATCTTAAAACATGATGAATGGGGAATTCTGGGAGTTGAAGTCCATCCCTCTTACAGTATGCTGAATGGGGAATTCTGGGAGTTGAAATCCACCCATCTTAAAGTATGATGAATGGGGAATTCTGGGAGTTGAAATCCACCCATCTTAAAGTATGCTGAATGGGGAATTCTGGGAGTTGAAATCCACCCATCTTAAAGCATGATGAATGGGCATTTCTGGGAGTTGAAGTCCACCCATCTTAAAGCATGCTGGCTAGGGAATTCTGGGAGTTGTAGTCCACCCCTCTTACAGTATGCTGAATGGGAATTCTGGGAGTTGAAATCCACCCATCTTAAAGCATGATGAATGGGGAATTCTGGGAGTTGAAATCCACCCCTCTTACAGTATGCTGAATGGGGAATTCTGGGAGTTGAAGTCCATCCCTCTTACAGTATGCTGAATGGGGAATTCTGGGAGTTGAAAGTCCATCCCTCTTACAGTATGCTGAATGGGGAATTCTGGGAGTTGAAATCCACCCATCTTAAAGCATGATGAATGGGGAATTCTGGGAGTTGAAGTCCACCCATCTTACAGTATGCTGAATGGGGAATTCTGGGAGTTGAAATCCACCCATCTTAAAGCATGATGAATGGGGAATTCTGAGAGTTGAAGTCCACCCATCTTAAAGTATGCTGAATGGGGAATTCTGGGAGTTGAAATCCACCCATCTTAAAGCATGATGAATGGGGAATTCTGGGAGTTGAAGTCCACCCATCTTAAAGCATGATGAATGGGGAATTCTGGGAGTTGAAATCCACCCATCTTAAAGCATGATGAATGGGGAATTCTGGGAGTTGAAGCCCATCCCTCTTACAGTATGCTGAATGGGGAATTCTGGGAGTTGAAATCCACCCATCTTAAAATATGATGAATGGGGAATTCTGGGAGTTGAAATCTACCCATCTTAAAGCATGATGAATGGGGAATTCTGGGCGTTGAAGTC
The DNA here is from genome assembly GCF_051295495.1 of Thamnophis sirtalis. Classification (NCBI taxonomy): domain Eukaryota; kingdom Metazoa; phylum Chordata; class Lepidosauria; order Squamata; family Natricidae; genus Thamnophis; species Thamnophis sirtalis. Next base: position 1,816,272 of record NW_028261391.1, read on the forward strand.
CACCCATCTTAAAGCATGCTGAATGGAATTCTGGGAGTTGGAAGTCCACCCATCTTAAAGCATGATGAATGGGGAATTCTGGGAGTTGAAATCCACCCATCTTAAAGCATGAATGAATGGGGAATTCTGGGAGTTGAAGTCCACCCACCTTGAAAGCAGCCTTGTAGAGAACCCTTGCTGTAGCTGGTCTTCAAACTAATTGCTTCTCCCAAGACAACACTTTCTCTGAATTATGCAACCCTCACCAATGCAATTCCTAGAAAAAGTCTCATTTTAATGTAATTAGTTCAGATTTTTTCCTCAAAGGAGGCAGATGGTGCCAGCCAATCTGTGTGGGGGTTGGGTAGGGGGTGTCTGGAGTCCATCTGTTTTGCCTAATCTGGCATTTTGCATCCTATGTACACACACACACAAACACACACACACGCAACTACACAAAGGCTCTTGCCACCCTTTTTCATTCAATGCAGGTAGAAGAGCAGCATATCCAGATATATATATATTTTTTACAAAACCCTCAAAATATCCATGTAAAATACATGAGGGGTTTTATATATTGCCTTGAAAAATTCCTCAGCCAACATATAGAATCATAGACTCCTAGGGCTGGAAGGGACACCCAGGGGTCATCCAGTCCAACCCCCTGCTCAAGGAGGAGACCTTAAACCAGTGTTTCTCAACCTTGGCCACTTGAAGATGTCCAGACTTCAACTCCCAGAATTCCCCAGCCAGCATTCGCTGGCTGGGGAATTCTGGGAGTTGAAGTCCGACATCTTCAAGTAGCCAAGGTTGAGAACACTGCCTTAAACCAGTCCAGACAAATTGCTGTCCAGTCTCTTCTTAAAAACCTCCAGTGTTGGAGCATTTATAACTTCTGGTGTCAAACTATCCCATTGACTAATCATCTGTCTTACGTAGATTGTGTGAATCCGACCATTTTGTCTTTAACGTTGGTTAAAATGCTCTATTTTGCACGTGCAATGCCGAATCTTTAAACTGAATGCATTAAAATAACTTTGGGAATGAATGGGGTGGTGGCCTGCTCTTTTACATCACCAACGATACAAAAAAGATGTGGAGACTCTGGAAGGAGTGCAGAGAAGAGCAACAAAGAGGATTAGGGGATTGGAGAGGCTAAAACATATGAAGAACAGTTGCAGGAACTGGGTATATCTAGTTTAATGAAAAGAAGGACCAAGGGAGACATGATAGCAGTCTTCCAATATCTCAGTAGTTGCCACAAAGAAGAGGGAGTCAAGCTATTCTCTAAAGCACCTGAGGGCAGAACAAGAAGCAATGGGTGGAAACTAATCAAGGAGAGAAGCAACTTAGACCTGAGGAGAAACTTCCTGACAGTGAGAACAATTAACCAGTGGAACAGCTTACCACCAGAAGTTGTGGGTTCTCAATCCTTGGTGGGTTTTAAGAAGAGATTGGAGGGCCACTTGTCTCGTTTGATATAAAGTCTCCTGCCTTGGTGAAGGAGTTGGACTAGAAGACCTCCAGGGTGCCTTCCAGCCTTATGATTCTATAATTCTACAATCCATGCAACGGCCATCCTGCTTGCAGCTATTCCAGAGAGGGGTGGGATTGCATAGAATAGAAAAATAGAATAGAATAGAAAATAGAATAGAATAGAAAATAGAAGAGAAGAGAAAATAGAATAGAATAGAAGAATAGAATAGAATAGAAAATAGAATAGAAAATAGAATAGAAAATAGAATAGAAAATAGAATAGAAAATAGAATAGAAAATAGAATAGAAAATAGAATACAGTAGAATAGAATAGAAAATAGAACAGAATAGAAAATAGAATAGAATAGAATAGAATGGAAAAATAGAATATAGAATAGAAAATAGATTAGAAAAGAAAATAGAATAGAATGGAAAAATAGAATAGAATAGAATATAGAATAGAAAATAGATTAGAAAAGAAAATAGAATAGAATAGAAAATAGAATAGAATAGAATAATAGAATAGAATAGAAGAATAGAAAATAGAATAGAAAATAGAATACAGTAGAATAGAATAGAAAATAGAACAGAATAGAAAATAGAATAGAATATAGAATAGAAAATAGATTAGAAAAGAAAATAGAATAGAATAGAAAATAGAATAGAATAGAAAATAGAATAGAAGAATAGAATAGAATAGAAGAATAGAATAGAATAGAAAATAGAATAGAAAATAGAATAGAAAATAGAATAGAAAATAGAATAGAAAATAGAATAGAAAATAGAATAGAAAATAGAATAGAATAGAATAGAAAATAGAATACAGTAGAACAGAATAGAAAATAGAACAGAATAGAAAATAGAATAGAAAAGAAAAATAGAATAGAATATAGAATAGAAAATAGATTAGAAAAAAATAGAATAGAAAATAGAATAGAGTAGAATAGAATAGAAAATAGAATAATGAGTAAATAGAATATAGAATGGAATATAGAAAAAAGAGTAGGATAGAATAGAATAGAATAACATAGAGTTGGAAGGGATCTTGGAGGTCTTCTAGTCCAATCCTCTGCCTAGACAGGAAACCCTACACCACTTCAGACAAACGCTTATCTAATCTCTTCTTAAAAACTGTGTTGAAGCATTTACAACTTCTTGCCTGAAGGACCCTGGTCCTAAAATCTCTACCCCCCCCCCCCAAAAAAAAACAAATTTTCTGGATGCACCAGAAATCTTGGCTCTGCCAGCCCCTCTCTGCTCCCGGGTGCACCGTCTGCAAATATAACCCCCCAGCTGCTACCCCATCCTTCAGCTGCGACGACAGGATGGAGGGCAGTGGGCCAGCCCAAATTTCTTCCTTCCCCCCCTCTCTCCAAGCTCTGGAATGTGCAGGGTTATAAATAAAGGGGGTGTCCTCTTAATAACCCCAACCTTTGGAAACCAGGTCAGGAGTCTCCCGCCGAAGCTGAGCAGTTGATCAAGCAAGGTGTTTTCCCCGTTGTGCCAGGCAGGAGGAGGAGGAGGCCACCGCGGGAAATATGACATGATGACACGAACTTGTCCTGGAATCAACACCCCCCCACCCCCCCAATCCTCACCTTGGGTTGTTGCCTTTCTGGGGCAGTTTTTTTGGGTAGGCCCTTCATTGGAAAAATAAGGACCCATTCCTTTGCCCACCCAGGCCACCAAATCCAGGGATTAACTGTCCCCGATGGGAACATGGCTAGAACCCAGAGAACAAACAGAGTAAACAGACCAGGATAACTGCAGCCACCGAGAACAACTTTTCAGCAAGTTTTGTGTGTGTGTGTGTTCTCTCTCTCTCTCTCTCTCAAAGAGAGAGGGCTACAAAGCCCTTCATGGTAGTGGACCTGGGTACTTGAGAGACCGCCTACTGCCAATCACCTCCACTCGACCAATTAGATCCCATAGATTAGGCCTCCTCCGAGTTCCATCTGCCGGTCAATGTCGACTGGCCATCACGCGGAGGAGAGCCTTCTCGGTGGCAGCTCCGACCCTATGGAACGATCTCCCCGTGGAGATTCGTACCCTCACCACCCTCCAGACCTTCCGCACAGCCCTTAATATCTGGCTTTCCCGTCAGGCCTGGGGCTAAAGACTGTAACCCACCCGAATAGTATGAATGTTGTGCTTTTAATGATGTACTGTCTTATGTGTTAATCTGTTTGTTTTCCCTCCCCTTCGAGTTGTAAGCCGCCCTGAGTCCCCCCAGGGAAAAGGGCGGCATATAAATAAACTACTCAGACTCTCTCTCTCTCTCTCTGAATGCAATTTTATGGAGCTGCTCCCGCTGATGGACTTTTATTCTTATGAAGGAAGTTAGCACCCACCCCTTACAATACAATACAATGCAATACAATACAATACAATAGCAGAGTCGGAAGGGACCTTGGAGGTCTTCTAGTCCAACCCCCTGCCTAGGCAGGAAACCCTACACCGTTCCAGAAAAATGGCTATCCAACATCTTCTTAAAGACTTCCAGTGTTGGGCCATTCACAACTTCTGGAGGCAATTTCTGTTCCACTGATTAATTGTTTTCACTGTCAGGAAATTTCTCCTCAGTTCTAAGCTGCTTCTCTCCTTGATTAGTTTCCACACATTGCTTCTTGTTCTACCCTCAGGTCCTTTGGAGAATAGCTTGACTCCCTCTTCTTTGGGGCAACCCCTGAGATATTGGAAGACTGCTATCCTGTCTCCCCTGGTTCTTCTTTACATTAAACTAGACATACCCAGTTCCTACAACCGTTCTTCCTACGTTTTAGCCTCCAGTCCCCTAATCCTCTTTGTTGCTCTTCTCTGCACTCTTTAGAATAGAATAGAATAGAATAGAATAGAATAGAATAGAATAGTATAGAATAACAGAGTTGGAAGGGACCTTGGAGGTCTTCCAGTCCAAACCCATTCCTAGACAGGAAATCCCACACCACTTCACACAAATGATTATCCAACATCTTCTTAAAGACTTCCAGTGTTGGGGCATTCACAACTTCTGGAGGGAAGCTGTTCCACTGGTTAATTGTTCTACCTGTCAGCAAATTTCTCCTCAGTTCTAAGTTGCTTCTCTCCTTGATTAGTTTCCACCCATTGCTTCTTGTCCTGCCTTTAGTGCTTTGGAAAAGGGTTTGACTCCCTCTTCTTTGTGGCAACCCCTGAGATATTGGAAGATGCTATCATGTCTCCCCTAGTCCTTCTTTTCATTAAACTAGACATACCCAGTTCCTGCAACTGTTCATCGTATGTTTTAGTCTCCAGTCCCCTAATCTTCTTTGTTGCTCTTCTCTGCACTCTTTCTAGAGTTTCCACATCTTTTCTACATCCTGGCGACCAAATCTGAATGCAGGATTCCAAATTTGGCCTTCCCAAGGCCTTATAAAGTGGTATTAACCCTTCACATGATTTTGATTCTATCCCTCTGTTTATGCAGCCTAGAACTGTGTTGGCTTTTTTGGCAGCTGCTGCCCATGGCTGGCTCCTATTTAAACGGTTCTCCACTAGGACTCCAAGATCCCCCTCACAGTTACTCCTATTGAGCAAGGTACCACCTATACTGTCCCTGTGCATTTGGTTTTTCTTGCCTAAATGAAGACCCTTACTCTTTTCACCATTGAATTTCATTTTGTTAAATAGTGCCCAATGTTCAAGTCTATCAAGATCCTTCTGTATCTTGAGCCTATCTTCTGGAGTGTTGGCTGCCAGCTTGGTGCCATCTGCAAATTCGATGAGTTCCCCATTTATCCCCTCATCCAGATCATTGATAAAGATGTTGAAGAGTCCTGGGCCTAAAACAGAGCCTTGGGGTCCCCCACTGCATCCCTCCCTCCACGAAGATGCAGTTCCATTGAGGACTACACGTTGAGTGCGGTTGGTCAGCCAGGTTTGAGTTCAGCTGTGGTCATAAGTCCGGAGGGGCCTGCATTATATTTTAAATTCCTGTGTTGCCACCCGCGGGGGAAGATTTCTGATGCTGCCAGACGCTGCCTGGTGGGTGTAAATGACACACTGACACTTGAGAGCAAAGCCTGGGTTGTGTTAGGCAGAGCGAGAGGGCGTGCGGAGTTTTGTGGGTGTAAATGTGTGCGAACACAACCGCTTTTCTCAACAGTGGCTCTGTGCTCAATTTCAGTTATGATCTCCTCCAACAAGAGGCCTCCAACCTTGGCAACTTTAAGCCTGGAGGACTTCAACTCCCAGAAATCCCCAGCCAGCTTTCCCTCTTGGGACAAGGAGCCTCTGGATGGGTGTGGGTTGTTTTTTTTTTGCACACATGGGTGGTTTGGCACACTTGCAGCCGTGAAAAGGGGGAAAGGGAGTCGTCCCTTTTCGATCCTAAAATGCAGAATATTGCTCCCCGGTTCATTGCCAGGGGTTTTTCTCCCTGCCGCTTTCCGTATTTCGATCGGAGAAGTTGGGGTGAAGGTGATCACGAGCGCTGGCACACTTCTTCGTCCCGGGCACAGGCACGTGGGACGGTGGTGCAACAGTCCCAGTGAAAGAGAGATTCAGCCTGGAAATAAGGAGGATTTTTCTGACAGTGAAAATGATCGATCAGGAGACGGTGAGTTCTAGTCCAGTCTTAGGCATGAAAGACCGGTTGGATGCCTTTGAACCAATCACCAGGAGACAGGGAGTTCTAGTCCCACCTTAGGCATGAAGGCTGGCTGGGTGACTTTGGGCCAATCACCAGGAGATGGTGAGTTCTAGTCCAGTCTTAGGCATGAAAGCCGGTTGGATGCCTTTGAACCAATCACCAGGAGACAGGGAGTTCTAGTCCCACCTTAGGCACAAAAGTTGGCTGGTGACTGAGCCAATCACCAGGAGACAGGGAGTTCTAGTCCCGCCTTAGGCATGAAGGCTGGCTGGGTGACTTTGGGCCAATCACCAGGAGATGGTGAGTTCTAGTCCCGCCTTAGGCATGAAAGCCGGCTGGGTGACTTTGGCCAATCACCAGGAGACGGTGAGTTCTAGTCCCGCCTTAGGCATGAAAGCCGGCTGGGTGACTTTGGGCCAATCACCAGGAGACGGTGAGTTCTAGTCCCGCCTTAGGCATGAAGGCCGGCTGGGTGACTTTGGGCCAATCACCAGGAGATGGTGAGTTCTAGTCCCGCCTTAGGCATGAAAGCCGGCTGGGTGACTTTGGGCAATCACCAGGAGATGGTGAGTTCTAGTCCCGCCTTAGGCATGAAAGCCGGCTGGGTGACTTTGGGCCAATCACCAGGAGATGGTGAGTTCTAGTCCCGCCTTAGGCATGAAAGCCGGCTGGGTGACTTTGGGCCAATCACCAGGAGACGGTGAGTTCTAGTCCAGTCTTAGGCATGAAAGCTGGTTGGATGACTTTGGGCCAATCACCAGGAGACAGAGAGTGGTTGCCCAGTTCCCCATGCCATTGCCAACATGTTTTTAGTGATTGTGCACGCACATAAAAAATTTACAGGCAACTGTGCATGCGCCAGCAATGCGCGTGAGTAATGCGCGTGGAAAACAAACTAGCACGGAGGCTTCAGCTGACCTGTCGAAGCATGTCTGCATCCAGAGACATTCACCTTTGCCTCACCTGTTATTTACCTGGAAAACAAAACCTGCCAGGCGTTAATCTGGCATAAAATCAAGACAGCCGGGTTGAATTTCCTGGATTGTGGAGAATAATTTTCAGAATTATCCTGGTCTGGCGTGTTTTTCCCTGCTTGTCTAAGATCTTGGGTGTCTGGAACAAATCCTGCGATGCCAAGGTGATGAAAGGCAGAATTGTTGCCAGCTGCCCAAAATTGAATTTTTTCTTCCCCCCAAGGAAGATTCCCACAGGGTCCTTTTGAGCAAGATTTCTCACGCAGATCAGAATTCTTCACTAGCCAACCTTGAGAACTTGAAGGTGGTGGACTTCAACTCCCAGAATTCTTCATCCAGCCAATCTTGAGAACTTGAAGGTGGTGGACTTCAACTCCCAGAATTCTTCATCCAGCCAACCTTTGAGAACTTGAAGTGGTGGACATCAACTTCATCCAGCCAATCTTGAGAACTTGAAGGTGGTGGACTTCAACTCCCAGAATTCGTCCATCCAGCCAATCTTGAGACTTGAAGGTGGTGGACATCAACTCCCAGAATTCTTCATCCAGCCAACCTTTGAGAACTTGAAGGTGGTGGACTTCAACTCCCAGAATTCTTCATCCAGCCAATCTTGAGAACTTGAAGGTGGTGGATATCAACTCTCAGAATTCTTCAGCCAGCCAACCTTGAGAACTTGAAGGTGGTGGACTTCAATTCCCAGAATTCTTCATCCAGCCAACCTTTGAGAACTTGAAGGTGGTGGACTTCAACGCCCAGAATTCTTCATCCAGCCAATCTTGAGAACTTGAAGATGGTGGACTTCAACTCCCAGAATTCTTCATGCAGCCAACCGGGGCAACTGGAAAATGGTGGACTTCAACTCCCAGGATTCTTCATCCAGTCAACCTTGAGACCTTGAAGGTGGTGGACATCAACTCCCAGAATTCCATCCATGTTCAGGTTCCATAGGTTGAGAAACAGCGTCCTATTTGATCAGATTGGGAACCAGTTCTACTGTCTTGTTGCAAACCTCACTCTGAATTTGGGTGGCAAACTTCTGCCAGTTCCCAAATATCATCCGATTTTCATCACCGTTTCTTCACAGCTTGAGTCAACTTTTGTATATCTGCAGCTGTATCTGGAACATTGCTTCTTTTAAGAGAAAAATAAAATAAAATAGGGAAGACTTTTCAAAATCCACAAACGTTGTGAGACTCAGAGTTGGCAAAGGGGGAGGACCAAAGGAGGAGCTGTTTTTAAATGGCCCGAAGGCAGAGAGTCCTCGACTTACAACCACCATTGAGCCCCACAGTTCCTGTTACTAAGCGAGACGGTTGTTAGGGTCTGGTTTGCCCCGTTTTACGACCTTCCTGGCTAACGTTATGAAGTGAATCACTGCAATTGTTCACATAGTCACACGGTTGTGACGTGAACTCGGGTTTTCACCACTGATATTAGGTAGATTTTATTAACCTCTAAGCCACGGACTCTCCTCACTTTGTCGACTATGCCAGGTGAAAGATTTAAGTGTTTTTTTTTTCAGGTTTTTTTTTTCCTGGTCTACCCAAATAGACCAGACGGAGCATACAGCTTCCGTGTTCGCCTTTCGGCCCCAATCCAGGGGCCTTCGCAGGGAGTCGCTTTTGAGACAAACTATTTTTTTGTTGAATTTATATTTACCGACAATTTATATTTACCTTTATTTCTTGGTCGGTAAAGATAAATTTAGAGTCCGTGCAAGTGAGGATGTGTGTGCATGCTTGCCAGCTGTTTCCGTGGCCCAGTTGCAAACCCCCTCGCGGCCCACAAGTTAAGGACCCCTGCGATGAGCCATCACCTTTAACCGCTGAGTCACTGCGGTGCCTAATCATGGTTAAGCAGCGGTAAACAGTGCTACCTGCATTTGCGATAAGCTGTGGGCCACCTGACAAGGAAAACACGGCTTCTGGGTTGTGTCCGTTAAGGCATTCACCTCGCCCGATTAAATCTCGGATTGGTGGACCGCGGCCAATGTTAAATTATGTCAGCCTTGCTCCTAAATTGGCAAGTTTTGGCTGCAGCTTGAAGTCATCGGTCAGCAAAAACACACGTGTAAACACACACACACACACACACACACACACACACACACACACACACACACACAGAGATACATCGACCAGTGTGCCCCTTGGCATGTAGCAAGACCAGGGTTACATCAGAAAGATTTTTTTTCTTTTGAGACCTCTGGTGCAATAGTTTTTTGACACAGTTTTAAAAAGTTTTAATAGCAATAGTTAGACTTATATACCGCTTCATAGGGCTTTCAGCCCTCTCTAAGCGGTTTACAGAGAGTCAGCATATTGCCCCCAACAATCTGGGTCCTCATTTTACCCACCTCGGAAGGATGGAAGGCTGAGTCAACCTTGAGCCTGGTGGGATTTGAACAGCCGAACTGCTGAACTGCAGTCAGCTGAAGTAGCCTGCAGTGCTGCATTTAACCACTGCGCCACCTCGGCTCAAGTTTTCATTTGCATAGTTTTAACTCAATATTAACTCTTTTTCTATTTCTCTTTGGATGATCTGTAAGTTGCCCAGAGTTGCCTCATTGGGTTGATGGGCAGCTGAGAAATTTAATTTGTGTGTGTGTGTGTGTGTGTGTGTGTGTAGATAGATAGATGAGAGAGAAGAGAGAGAGAGAGAGAGAGAGAGAGAGAGAGAGAGAGAGAGAGAGAGAAATGGCTGTGTGTGTGTGTGTGTGTGTGTGTGCATGTGCATGCATGTGTGTCCGTGTGTGTATGTTCCAGCATAACTCTGGAACGCCTCCAGCAATTTCAACCAAACTTGGTACACAAATGAACTTACTCTCTGGAAACAAATACTGTGGGGGTAAGAGACCCCTAACACTCCTCAGGGTGTGTGCTCTGTTAAGATACATCTTGTTGTGCCTTTAAATGGCTTCTACTGTACAAATGGCTTCTACTATAAAAATGGCTCTGTGTGTATGTATGTATGTATATATGTTCCAGCATAACTCTGGAACGCCTCCAGCAATTTCAACCAAACCTGGTACACAGATGACTTACTCTCTGGGAAAAAATACTGTGGGGGTAAGGCACCAGTAACACCCCTCAGAGTGTGTGTGTGTGTGTGTGTGTGTCCATGTGTGTGTGTGTTCCAGCATAACTCTGGAACGCCTGGCCCGCTGAAATGAAAAGGAATGAATTATATCTATAGCGTCAGCACTTTCGACAGTGATAGTGTGCATTTTGGATTCAAGTTCATGCGTTTGTGTGTGTGTGTGTGTTTCTGTGTCTGAGAAATGTAATAAATAGATCAATCCGGTTTCTGCAAAACTCACTCGCGTGAGAGATACAAGCCAGGTGTCACAACAGAGGAATGCATTTGGTTACATATTTATTTACTTTATGAAGGATCCCATCTGGTTCTGTCAACGGGACCAGATATTTTGTCTTCTGAGCTTTCGGACTTGTCCTGGAGCCCATCCTGAGGGAACTTCTCTCTAGCGGAGTGTGAGCCGTCCTGTGCCTGTGCGTGGTATATAATAGTGTGTGTGTTGTAAGTGGCTTTTTAGATGTTGATTGGGGTGTGTTGATGGCTGCTTTTAAGTCATCATCTGTCTTATTTGCTGCCCAGCCTTCACCTTCTAAGTATTTGATAAGCTTGAGGTAAATCAGCATCCCTGTTGACTGATGAGGGGCCTGTTTCCCACTCTTCAATCATTTCCCTGGCTGTTTTTGTGCCTGCTCGTCCGACAATCTTAGCAGCGGCAAAATTCAATTTTCAAAATTGAAAAATTCAGTCCTTGTTCATTCCTGTGTGATGCTACCAATGAGTTGCGGGGTGGGGGGTGGGGGTTCCTCATCTGACCACTTACAGGTACAGTCCTCGACTTATGACCACAACTGTCCCCAGCATTTCTGTTGTTGAGACATTTGCTAAGTGAGCTTTGTCCCATTTTATGACATTCCTTGCCTCGGTGGGTAAGCGAATTCCTGCAGTCGATAAATTAGTAACCTGGTCGTTAAGTGAATCTGGATTCCCCCTTGCTTGTCAGATGGTCGCAAAGGCGGATCATGTGACCACCACCCCCCGGGGACACTGCGACCGTCGTAAGTATGAGCCAGTTGCCCACCGTCTGAATTTTGATCACAAGATCGTCGGGCTGCTGGAAAAGTTGTGAAGAACAGCCTTTCAGTGTCATTGTAACTTCGGATGGTCTCTAAGTGAGCTTTCGTAACTCGAGGCCTACCTGCATTGAACGCTGCCACGTATCTCAAAAACAGAGGAAGGAAGGAAGGAGGGAAGGAAGGAAGGAGGAAAGGAAGGAGAGAAGGAGAGAAGAAAGGAGGGAAGGAAGGAGGGAAGGAAGGAGGGAAGGAGAGAAGAAAGAAGGGAAGGAAGGGGGAAGGAAGGAGGGAAGGAAGGGGGAAGGAAGGAGGGAAGGAAGGAGGGAAGGAAGGAGGGAAGGAAGGAGAGAAGGAGAGAAGGAAGGAGGGAAGGAAGGAGGGAAGGAAGGGGGAAGGAAGGAGGGAAGGAAGGAGGAAAGGAAGGAGAGAAGGAGGGAAGGAAGGAGGGAAGGAGGGAAGGAGAGAAGAAAGAAGGGAAGGAAGGGGGAAGGAAGGAGGGAAGGAAGGGGGAAGGAAGGAGGGAAGGAAGGAGGGAAGGAAGGAGAGAAGGAGAGAAGGAAGGAGGGAAGGAAGGAAGAAGAAGTAGGATTGTTGTAAAATAAGATGGGTATATGGGATGGTAAGAAAGCAATCTCAATTATATTGTCAATTGTAGGGGAGAAAAATTGTTATAAATACATATTATTCACAACAGTTATGAGATTATATAATTGTGAATGTATATATGAGAAATAAAAAAAAACAGAGGGGGGATTTCGATGGCGCCATCTTGACTGGAGTTCAGAATAGACCCCCCCTCTCCCCCTGCTAGCCCAGCCTGACTGCACGATGGCCCTTGTTGTGTTGCGCTAGCCTCAGTGTAGGGGACGAGGGGTGTGTGTGTGTGTTGCGACACGGCCGCCGTGACTCATTTTCAGCTGTGAGTCTTTTCGTAAGAGAGGGAGACCCGTCCAATCTCTGGCTCCGTTTGCGCAAGAGAGTTTGCTCAGCCTGGCTGGCATCCTATCTCTACTGTCCGTTGCAGAGAAGAGGTTGAGAAATTTGGGCAATGGGCAAAGAAGAGCAACTAAGAGGATTAAAGACCCCCCCCCAAATCAATGTTTGGGGGCTCCTGGTTAGAGTCCTGGGCAGCCTTTCTCAACCATTGCTGGCTGGGGAATCCTGGGAGTTGAAGTCCACAGTTGCCAAGATTGAGAAACGTTGCTCAACCCCCCAGCGGCTTCACGGGTCAGAAGAAGAGGCAGAAAGTGGGTGGGCTTCAATTCCCAGAATTCTCCTGCCATCCTTCCTTGCAGGGCTACTCCGGGGAGGGTCATTCTCCGTGGGGAGAAACTGCCCCCCTCCAACTTGATACTCTTTCGAAGGGCCCTGGAGCTGTTCTGCTGATGGGCCTAGGAGAGACACCCCCCCAGGGGTACAAAAAAAAAAAGAAGGAAGGAAGGAATGAGATGGAAATGAGAAGGAGGGAAGGAGAGAGGAAGGAAAAGGGAAAGAGGGAGGAAAGGAGGGAGGGAGGAGATGGAAATCAGGAGGAGGGAAGGAAGAAAGGAAGGAGAAATATGGGAAGAGAGGGAGGGAAGAGGGGAGGGAGGGAAGAAGGAGGGAGGGAGAGAGGGAGGAAGGGAAGGAAGGAAAAAGGAGGGAGGGGGGAGATGGAAATCAGAAGGAGGGAAGGAAGAAAGGAAGGAGAAATAAGGGAAGAGAGGGAGGAAAGAGGGGAGGGAGGGAAGAAGGAGGGAGGGAGAGAGGGAGGGAGGGAGAGAGGGAGGGATGAAAGGAAGGAAGGCAAAAGGAGGGAGGGAGGAGATGGAAATCAGAAGGAGGGAAGGAAGAAAGGAAGGAGAAATAAGGGAAGAGAGGGAGGAAAGAGGGGAGGGAGGGAAGAAGGAGGGAGAGAGGGAGGGAGGGAGGGAGAGAGGGAGGGATGAAAGGAAGGAAGGCAAAAGGAGGGAGGGAGGAGATGGAAATCAGAAGGAGGGAAGGAAGAAAGGAAGGAGAAATAAGGGAAGAGAGGGAGGAAAGAGGGGAGGGAGGGAAGGAGGGAGGGAGAGAGAGAGGGAGGAAAGGAAGGAAGGAAAAAGGAGGGAGGGAGGGAGGGAGGAAAAAGGAAGGCGGGCGGGGAGGAAAGAGAGAGAGAGAAAGAAAGGAAGGAAGAAAGAAAGAAAAAGCAGAGGGAGAGAGAGAGAGAGAGAGAGGGAGAGAGAGATTAGGATTACTTGCCCAATCTTCTCTTGTTTGTTTTTACAATCAATCATTCATTTGTTCCCTTTATGTTCTGTAGCAACGGGAGAAAATCATAATGATTAAGATGCAGAAATGAGAAAGGACTCTTGGTGTCAAGCTGGATGAAACCGTTCTTGCTGGATCTGGGGGGAAAGGCAGGACTGAGGAAAGGGAAAGGAAACGAGAGTGAAAGTAGGAAGGTTGCAGGAAGAGAAAGTAGGAGTTGCCGAGAAGCGAGGGAAAGTGGGGAGAAAATGTGGAAGTTGCTTGAAACAGAAGGAAAAGAAGAAGAAAATCACTTCCCCAAAACCCCACAGAAGAGCCTGGATTTCCTTAATGGGAAGCATGAAAAAATGATTTGGGGAGAACGAGGGAATGATGAGAAGCTCTGATGGGTTGAGAGAAAGAAAAGGAGAGAAGAGAACGCCATACTTGCTTATATGTAATAATAATAATTCATCATTTATTTTTAGATGACAACAATCTTTTATCTTCTAATTTCTACCTCTTTTCTCTAACCACTGATAAAAAGGAGGTCCCATGTTATAAAATATTCTGTTTCTTCCTTGTCTTTTATTTTTAATGTTAATCTATCCATCTCCGCACAGTCTAATATTCTTCTAATTGTATTTTAATCTGAAAAAGGTGCCTGCCAGTCATTTATTTCTGGAGTGGCCATGATTGACAGGTTAAATCTGTTCTGATTGCAAAGATTGACATGATTTGACGCTGGGGGTGGGATGAGGAAGTTTTGTGTGTGTGTGTGTGTGTGCGTTTGTGTGTGTTTGTGTGTGTGTAAGCGTTTTCAGCTAGAATGTAGCTGGTTGTTTACAACTGTGATGCAAACTTTGGATGTTCTGCTATCCTTAAACCAAGAATTTTCAAACCTTGGGAACTTTAAGACTTGTGGACTTCAACTCCCAGAATTCCCTAGCCAGTCATCCTGGAAAATAGAATAGAATAGGATAAATATGAATAAGATAAATAATAGAATAGAATAGAATGGCATAGCAATAGAATAGAATAGAATAAGAGAGTTAAAAGGGACCTTGGAGGTCTTCTAGTCCAACCCCCTACTTAGGCAGGAAACCCTACACCACTTCAGACAAAGGGTTATCCAGACTCCTCTTGGAAATCTCCAGTGTTGGAGCAGTCACAACTTCTTGAGGCACATTTGCAACCTCTGAAGGCAACTTCTGTCTCACTGATTAATTGTTCTAAGTGTCAGAAAGTTTCTCCTTAGTTGCTTCTCTCCTTGCTGAGTTTCCACCCGCCTTTTCCTCCCATCTTTTTTGCACCACGCAGAAGATCTAAATTGGGGTTTATTATCCAAACCTGGCCACTTTTAAGAGGAATTCGGGGAGTTGAAGTCCACACGACTCAAAATTGTTCAGGCTGAGAGGCATCGAGAGGATACACCACAAACTGTGTCTGTGTGTGTGAAGAGGAACCACAACTAAAAGATGGCAGAAGGCTACGAAGGGCCAAGGATGGGACCCAAAACATTGTTCCAAAAAAGCTTCCAAGGAGAACTTTCTTCCGAGAAGAACCATCAAGGAACCGAGATGAAGTAGGAAGTGGGAAACTTCTTCAACGAATGAAGGACAACCCAGAATGAATCAGCCGCCAATCGTTGGAGGCCAAACACTGACCCAGCTGACCCGAACTGTCTCTTCCAGATCTCAGAATACAGAATGGATGGAATACAGAATAACAAGAGCTGGAAGGGACCTTGGAGGTCTTCTAGTCCATCCCTGTACCCTTTCAGACTGTCCAGATCTCTTCTTGAAATCCTCCAGTGTTGGAGCACCCACAACCTCTGGAGGTAAGATGTTCTACTGGTTGATTGTTCTCCACTGAAATTCTTCCTTGGTTCTAAATTGATTTTCTTCTTGATGAGTTTCCATCTGTTGCTCCTTCTCCTCCTTTCGGGTGCTTTAAAGAATTATAAGGCAGTGTGTTTCAAAATTTACAAGCTTCTATTTGCAACCCAACTGAATCAGAATCAGAGCTGGAAGGTATCTTGGAGATCTTCTAGTCCAGCCCCCTGCTCAAGCAGGAGATCCCATACCATTCCAAATGCCTCTTCTTGAAATCCTCCAGTGATGAAGCACCCACAACTTCCGGTGGCAAGCAGTTCCACTGGTTGATTGTTCTCCACTGTCAGGGAATTTCTCCTTAGTTCTTCTAGGTTGCTAGCCGAGGTGGCGCAGTGGGTAGAGTGCAGTACTGCAGGCCACTTCAGCTGACTGCTATCTACAGTTCGGCGGTTCAAATCTCACCGGCTCAAGGTTGACTCAGCCTTCCATCCTTCCGAGGTGGGTAAAATGAGGACCCGGATTGTTGTTGGGGGCGATATGCTGACTCTGTAAACCGCTTAGAGAGGGCTGAAAGCCCTATGAAGCGGTATTGAAGTCTAACTGCTATTGCTATTGCTTTCCTCTCCTTGACGAGTTTCCATCCTTCTTGTCTTTACCTTCTGGTGCTTTGGGTAATAGCTTGGCTCCTCCTTCTTTGGGGCAGCCCCTCAAATATTGGAAGATGCTATCGTGCCCACCTGTGGCTCTTCTCTTCATCATGACTAGCCATGCCCAATTCCTCCAACTGTACGTTTTAGCCTTCGTTATCCCCTAATCTTCTTCGTTGCTCTTCTCTGCAATCTTTCCAGAGTCTCATCTTCAACGCTGAACTATTGTAACCTCTAAATCATCTTTGCAAGGGGGGCCAACACAGCCAAATTGAAAATTCAGAATGATGGATGGGACGTGGCTTCTTCTCCCTTTGTTGAAAGCCAAGTGGGTCGGGTATCTCTGTCCTGGGTGGCTTCCCACTGGAGATGACCGGGTCCAGGACCTTTGGCCTTCCCTGGGGGCTATTCTGGGCTTCGGAGAATATGGGCAGCCGCGCCAGCAGGCAAAGGTCAAAGGGAAGCAGGAATCTCTGGGGTCGGCATAGCGCGGAAGCCACCACAACACCAGCCGGGCAATCGGAGAGGTGGGAAGGGGCCTCGCCCACCGGGAAGCACCAATGGCAGTCAAAGGAGGACCTCTTGGCCATCTCCATCCCCCCCTCTCTCTCTCCCCCACCCACTGGAGGATTTCAGCAGATGTGAGATCCAAGAAATCGGAGACTCTGCAGCAGAGGCTGATCGCCAGCTGGGACCTTCTGGGCCTGTGAATTTTGGGCTGAGTTCACCCAAAAACACACTGCAAGGCCTACTACTCCTAGGTGTCCCTACTACCAAGCATGGCTGCTGGTCCTTGGAGGATCCAAGGGTCATTTGCCCTTAGCAAGGGGTTGGATTTTTGTGTGGTTCAAGTTTAATTTCAGGCTGTAGTGTGAGAGCCAGTTCCTCTCCTCTCCTTTCTCCTTTCCCATTTCTTTTTCCCTTCCCTTGCTCTTTCCTTTCCCTTGCTTTCTCCTTCCCTTCTTTTCCTTTCTCTTCTCCTCTCCTTTCCTCCCTTCCCTTCCTCTCCTTTTTCCTCCCTTCTTTTTTCTTAGTATTTTCCCCTTCTGGTTGCCTTCACTTTCCTCCTGTCCCGCTCTTGGCCCACATCAGTATTTTTCGGATGTCAAAGAGCGCCAAATTATTCATCCAACGACCCCGGCCCGTTTATGACACCCCCCTCCCCCTCCCCACAGGAAGGACGCCCTCCTTCACCTGTCCAGATGCCTTCCACCCCCCCCCCCCGGTTTCCTTAAGCAACTCAAGGTCCCGTCCCCTCGGCTTTCCCCCTCCCACGCAATGCGAGAGCAAGACGCCCAGGGCCCAGGGGTTGCGGCGGGGCCAGTGCGGCAGGGAGACCACGAGGTGATCAGAATTGCAAGACTTCTCTCTCTTCCTCCACCCCCCCACCCCCGCTCCTCTTTCCAGTTCTTGCTGTGCGGAAGGAAGAGGGGGGGCGTGGGAGCCGAGAATTGCTTTTCCCTTCTCTGGCAGACCCGCAGTCCCCCTGCTTTCTAGGTGTGCGCAACGGGGCCGCCTCGCGACGTGCCGTTTTTTTTTTCTTGAGCAGAGGGGTCCGACTAGAAGACCTCCGGGGACCCCTTCCGACTGTTGTTCTGTTATTGCTGCCCCCCCCCCAAATCCCAGACACGTGCGGATAAAGGCGGCTTCCCCCCGCAGCCTCCCGCTCAACCGACTTGCGCCGCGTCGTCTTTCTTGCGCAGGGGGGGTCCGACTAGAAGACCTCCAGGGTCTCTGTTGTTCTGCTATTGCAGGCTCCCGCCCCCCAATCTCGGTCGCGAGGCGGCTTTCCCTGCAGTCCTCGTGCTCAACCCCCTCCAGCCCACCGACCCTCCGCCGGGTCTTTCGAGGGCTGCTTTTTGGGTGACGCGAGAGGGAAGCCAAGGCATCATCCCTTGGAGGCATCACCGGTTGAACTTCAGCCCCTTCCCTCCCTTCCCTTCCCCCGGGCACCGAAAAGGCTGCAAGAGCGGAGCCCAGCCAGGCATGGTGCGAAGCCGCTGGCTTTCTCTTCCTGCCGCCCGCCGCTGTGGTGGCTGCACACAGAGCCCTTCTCGGTTTGACTCACAACTGCACACACCTGGCTCCTGCTCTGGGTGCAAAAGCAGCGCCGGAGCCCCCCCTCCTCCTCCCCAGCAATCCCCCTCCCGCCCTGGGCTCTCAGCTCAAGGGGGGGGAGGCAAATCCTGCAGGCTCTGCAGCTGGCTCTGCAGCTGCCTTTCGCCCCTCCCTCTTTGCCCCCCCCCTCTGGCACGGGGGTGGGGGGGACCCCGATCCCCCAGGAAGGGTTCACCAGGCTGCCTTTGGTTAACTTTTATTCTACTTTACTTTACTTTATTACTTTATTATTACTTTATTATTACTTTATTATTACTTTATTATTACTTTATTATTACTTTATCATTACTTTATTTTACAGTATGTTTTGCTATTTTATTTTATTATCTTATTGTTTTATTTTACAGTATTTTATTTGTTTTACAGTATGTTATTTTAATTTATTTTTACTTTATTTTATTATTTTTATTATTTATTATTTTATTGCTTTTATATTATTATTATCATTTTATTTTACAGTATTTTATTTTATTTTGTTATTTTATTTTACAGTGTTTTATTTTTACTTTATTTTATTATTTTTATTATTTATTATTTTTATTAGAGCCGAGGTGGCGCAGTGGTTAAATGCAGCACTGCAGGCTATTGCTAGATCAGCAGTTCAGCGGTTCAAATCTCACCGGCTCAGGGTTGACTCAGCCTTCCATCCTTCCGAGGTGGGTGAAATGAGGACCCAGATTGTTGTTGGGGGCAAAATGCTGACTCTCTGTAAACCGCTTAGAGAGGCCTGAAAGGCCTATGAAGCGGTATATAAGTCTACTGCTATTATTACTTTTATATTATTATTGTTTTATTATTTTACAGTATTTTATTTTGTTATTTTATTTTACATTATTTTATTTTTACTTTATTTTATTATTTTTATTATTTATTATTATTATTACTTTTATATTATTATAATTATTTTATTTTACAGTATTTTATTTTTACTTTATTTTATTATTTTTATTATTATTTTATTGCTTTTATATCATTTTATTTTACAGTATTTTATTTTATTTTACAGAATTTTATTTTAATGTTTTATTTTACAGTATGTTGTTTTATTTTATTATTTTATTTTATTTTTTATTTTATGTTCGTGTTTTATTTTACAGTGTTTCGTTTTTCATTTCATTTATTTTATTTTTCATTTCATTTATTTCATTTCCTCTATCCCAGCTCATTTTATTATTTGGTTTGGTCTGGGTTTATTCTTTGGCTCGGCTCTTTGTCTAGTCTAATCTATTCCGTTTTCTATTCTGTTCTGTAATCTAAACTGTTCTATTCCATTCTGTCTACAGGTAGTCCTCGACTTATGACCACAATTGAGCCCCAAATTTCCGTCACTAAGCCGGACAATTATTAAGCGAATTCTGCCCCGTTTTACGACCTTTCTTGCCACAGTTGTTAAATGAAGCACTGCAATTGATAAGTTAATAACATGTTTGTTAAGAGAATTTACCGATCTGGGTGACCCAGTGGTTAGAATGCAGCATTGCAGGCTAACTCTGCCCACTGCCAACAGTTCGATCCTGACCGGCTCAAGATTGTTTCAGCCTTCCGTCCTTCCAAGGTGGGTCAAATGAGGATCCAGATTGTTGGGGGGCAAGAGGCTGACTCTGTAAACCGCTTAGAGTGGGGCTGTAAAAGTACTATGAAGCGGTATATAAGTCTACGTGCTCTTGTTAAGTGGGAAGGAAGGAAGGAAGGAAGGAAGGAAGGAAGGAAGGAAGGAAGGAAGGAAGGAAGGAAGGAAGGAAGGAAGGAAGGAAGGGCCATGGTGGCGCTCTGGCTAGAATGTACTGCAGGCTCTGCATTCCCACAGTCTGGAGTTTGATCCTGATCGTCTCAAGGTTGACTCAGCCTTCCGTCCTTCCGAGGTGGGTCAAATGAGGACCCAGATTGTTGGGGGGCAAAAGGCTGACTCTGTAAACCACTTAGAGAGGGCTGTAAAAGCACCGTGAAGCCTAAGTGCTGTTGCTAATCTGGCCTTGGCTTTGCCTGTCAGAGAGTCCCCAAAGGGGACCCCCATGAGCCAGGGACCCCGGAAGCCCCATCACTATAAGCTGCCAAGGGTTCCAATGGTTTTGATCACGGGGCCTTGGAGAGGCTGCAATGGTCGTAGGCATGAGAAACGGTCATAAGTCGCCTTTTCCAGCACTGTTGTAACTTTGAACAGTCACTAAAAATGGTTGCAAGTGGAGACTCCTCTTCTCTTCCCTTCCCTCTCTCTATCTCACACTGTTTCTCTCTTTCTGTTTTTTCTTTCTTTCTTTCTCCTTCCTTCCTTTCTCTTTCTCTCACTCTCACTGTTTCTTCTCTTTCTCTCACTCTGCTTCTCTTTCTTTCTTTCTCTTCCATCCATCCTTCCTTCCTTTCTGTCTCTATTTTCCTTCCCCTTTCACTGTTTCTTCTTTCTTTCTTTCTTTCTTTCTTTCTTTCTTTCTTTCTTTCTTTCTTTCTTTCTTTCTTTCTTTCTTTCTTTCTCTCTCACTCTGCTTCTCTCTGTCTTTTTCTTTCCCTCTTTCTCTCTTCCTTCTTTCCGTCCTTTCTATTTTCCTTCCCCTTTCACTGTTTCTTCTTTCTTTCTCTCTCTCACTCTGTTTCTCTTTCTTTCTTTCTCTTCCATCCATCCTTCCTTCCTTTCTGTCTCTATTTTCCTTCCCCTTTCACTGTTTCTTCTCTTTCTTTCTCTCTCACTCTGCTTCTCTCTGTCTTTTTCTTTCCCTCTTTCTCTCTTCCTTCTTTCCGTCCTTTCTATTTTCCTTCCCCTTTCACTGTTTCTTCTTTCTTTCTCTCTCTCACTCTGTTTCTCTTTCTTTCTTTCTCTTCCATCCATCCTTCCTTCCTTTCTGTCTCTATTTTCCTTCCCCTTTCACTGTTTCTTCTCTTTCTTTCTCTCTCACTCTGCTTCTCTCTGTCTTTTTCTTTCCCTCTTTCTCTCTTCCTTCTTTCCTTCCTTCCTCTCGCTGTTTCTTCTTTCCTTTTCTCTCTTTCTCTCTCTCATTCGGCTTCTCTGTCTCTCTTTCTCTTTCTGTCTTTCTCTCTCTGTCCCTCTCACACCCACACATTTTGTGTCTTCTTTCTTTCTTTCTTTCTTTCTTTTTTCCTTCCTTCCTTCCTCTCTCTCTCTCTCTCTGTCTTTCTTTCTTTCTTTCTTTCTCTGTCCCTCTCACACCCACACATTTTGTGTCTCCTTCCTTCCTTCCTTCCTTCCTTCCTTCCTTTCTTTCTTTCTTTCTTTTTTCCTTCCTTCCTCTCTTTCTTTCTTTCTTTCTTTCTTTCTTTCTTTCTTTCTTTCTTTCTTTCTTTCTTTCTTTCTCTGTCTCTCTCTGTCTCTCTCTCCACCTGCCTGCTTTTGAAACTCCTTCCTCCCCAACCTCCACCAAGCTTGACCTTTGCATCGAAAACAAAACAAAAGTAAAAAAGCATTCTTAACCACAAACTAAATTTAGAGGCATTCACTCGGGAGGAGATAAAGAAAAAAGGTCAAGTGACGCTTCTCTCTCGCTTCTCGTTGGAAGGAGAGAGTCAGGAGGTAGAAAAACTGCAAAGATTTTGAGAAAAACAAACAAAAAGGACCCTTGAACTAGTTAAAAGATGTTTTTCCCCAGCTGGTTGGGGACTGGGAGGAAGGAAGGAAGGAAGGAAGGAAGGAAGGAAGGAAGGAAGGAAGGAAGGAAGGAAGGATGGAAAGAAGGAAGGAAGGATGGAAGGAAGGAAGGAAAGATGGAAAGAAGGAAGGATGGAAGGAAGGAAGGAAGGAAGGAAGGAAGGAAGGAAGGAAGGAAGGAAGGAAGCGGGCTATCAAAAAACCCCATTTCGCAGCCTGATTCTCAAACTAGGCCACGTTAAGACAGCCGGACTTCAATTCCCAGAATTCAGTACTGGCTGGGGACTTCTGGGAATTGAAGTCCACCTGTCTTAAAGTGGCCTGGTTTGAGAAGTATTGATAGGACATCAAGGGCAGGGTGAGCGAGCGGGGGGGGGGTAAATCTCTTGGGAAAGCATCATTTGCTTTCAGTGTGCAAAGTTGTGACTGTTGTTGTACCTGAGTCCAACAGCTGCTCCCCTGCAGATGTGTGGACTTCAACACCCAGAATTCCAAGCGTGGCCGTGGCTAAGGATTCTGGGAGGTGAAGCCCACGCGTCTAGAGAGCATCCAAGTTGTGAAGGAAGCGTTGGCGTCTAGAGGGCAACTTGGGTGAATTAACTTCTAGGAAGTTTCCGGCCTAAGCAGGGGGATGGACTAGAAGACCTCCAAGGTCCCTTCCAACTCTATGGTTCTATTCTATTCTATTTTCTATTCTATTCAGTGGAACGACTTGCCTCCAGAAGTTCTAAATGCTCCAATACTGGAAGTTTTTAAAAAGAGATTGGATATCCATTTGTCTGAAGTGGTATAGGGGTTTCCTGCCTAGAAAGGGGGTTGGACTAGAAGACCTCCAAGGTCCCTTCCAACTCTTATTCTATTCTATTCTATTCTATTCTATTCTATTCTACATTCCAATATCATATTTTTCTATTCTTCATTCCAATATCTATTCTATTCTATTCTATTCCATTCTATTTTATTTGTTTTATTTCTATTCCTATTCCTATTCCTATTCTATTCTATTCCAGTCCTATTCCTATTCCTATTCCTATTCCTATTCCTATTCTATTCTTCATTTCAATATTCTATTCTATTCTATTCTATTCTATTTGTTTTATTTCTATTTCTATTCCTATTCCTATTCCTATTCTATTCTTCATTTTAATTTCTATTCTATTCTATTCTATTCTATTCTATTTGTTTTATTTCTATTTCTATTTCTATTCCTATTCCTATTCTATTCTTCATTTCAATATCTATTCTATTCTTTTCTATTCTATTCTATTCTATTTGTTTTATTTCTATTCCTATTCTATTCTATTCCAGTCCATTCCTATCCCTATCCCTATCCCTATCCCTATCCCTATCCCTATCCCTATCCTATTCCTCATTTCAATATCTATTCTATTCTATTCTATTTGTTTTATTTCTATTTCTATTCCTATTCTATTCTTCATTTCAATATCTATTCTATTCTATTTGTTTTATTCCTATTCCTATTCTATTCTATTTGTTTTATTTCTATTCCTATTCTTTTCTATTCTTTTCTATTCTTTTCTATTCTATTCTATTCCAGTCCATTCCATTCCTATCCCTATCCCTATCCCTATCCCTATCCCTATCCCTATCCCTATCCCTATCCCTATCCCTATCCCTATCCCTATCCCTATTCTATTCCTCATTTCAATATTTATTCTATTCTATTCTATCATCTTTTGCAAACCGTGTCTGAGTATCGGTGCCATACAACGGGGAGGAATGAATTCAAGATGCCTGAATAGTTGTAAGAAATTCACACTTGTCACTTCACAGCCTCTGATTTAGCCATGTCGGACAGGGGAGAATCGTTAAAAATGGAAAGCTGAACTTTCTCCTGAACGGGGGGGGGGGGGGGAAACTAGAGCGAAGCTTGAAATAAGAAGAGAGGAGAGGGGAAAAAAAGTGAGAAATAGACGGTGACACGTTGCAGAGAGAGAGAGAGAGAGAGAGAGAGAGAGGGAGGAGAGAGACTGCTGTGTCATGTTTTCACAACCAAAAGTCTTGCATTCACTCACGGGGGGCCATTTATCAGGTGGGGGGAAAAATATACCTATTATGCAAATCTTGCAAAGATTCAACCTGGAAATAAGGAGGAATTTTCTGACAGGGAGGACAATCAACCCATGGAACAGAAGTCGCCTTCGGAAGTTGTGGGAGCTTCATCCCTGGAGGCTTTCAAGAAGAGACGGAATTGCCATCTGTCAGAAATGGGGTAGGGTCTCCTGCTTGGGCTGGTGGGGGTTGGGGGGTTGGACTAGATGACCTCCGAGGTCCCTTCCAACTCCTGTTGACCCAAATCTCTTGCCTTACATCGATGCATACAGGAGGTTCCAGAGTCATCCACTTTTAACCCAAGGCAAAAATGAAACACAGGCAGTTCTCAACTTAACAACGGTTCACTGAGCGACCATTCAGAGTTGCAACGGCACCGAAAAATAGGAGGGATGAAAGTCACAACCGTCGCAGCAGCTCCCTGGACATGCAACCAAAATTCGGAGGCTTGTTTGTTTGTTTATTTATTTATTTATTGTTAAAATTTATATTTAATAATATTCGCCCAATCCCGAAGGACTCCGGGCAAAAGAAGAAAAAAAGAGAGAGAGAGAGAAAAAAAATAAGAAAAAAGACAGTTTAAAATCACAAATCCACATGCATTCATTCTAATCTGGGCTGGACCTCAACAATGAGGTCAACATGAGTCTTGGCAACTGGCCTGTACTTACGACGGTTGCAGCCTCCTGGGGGGGGGTGGTGGCCACGTGTGATCCCCTTTTGCAACCTTCTGATGAGCAAAGTCAACGTGGAAGCCAGATTAACGACCGTGTTACTAATTTAAGAACTGCAGTGATTCACTGAACAGCCATGGCAAGGAAAGTCGTAAATGGGGGCAAAACTCCCTTAGCAATAGTCTCGCTTAGCGACAGAAATGTTGGGCTGGATTGTGGTCGTAAGTCGAGGACTCTCCTGTAACAAGGTAGTTTTTCTTCAAGGTTCTGATAGAGTCATTTTTATTTTATTTTTAGTCTGAAGTGAATTCTTACAGGGCTCTGGTTGTGTTTTCCTCAATATACAGATTGGCTTTTGAAAGGGGGGGGGGAAACTCTTTCAAGGGGCCCACATGAACTTGTTAAGTTGTTTCACTTGTTAAGTTTTTTTCCCCCTTTTGTATGTGTAATATGTGACAGGTCAATTGAGTTGAAGAGACAAGATAAAACATGATAGGATAAGAGGAGAGGAGAAGATGACAGAAGAGAAGAGAGGAGAAGGGAAGGGAGAGAAGAGGAAAAGAGAAAAGGGAAGGGAAGAGAAGATAGAAGAGAAGATAGAAAAGAGGAGAAGATGACAGAAGAGAAGAGAGAAGAAAAGGAGAGAAGAGTAGAAGAGAAAAGGAGAAGAGATTAGAGAAGATAGAAGAAGAAAAGATAGAAGAGGAGAGAAGAGGAAAAGAGAAAAGGGAAGAGAGGAGAGAGGAGAGGAGATAAAAGAATGAAAAAGAAGAGAAAGGGAGATTATAGAAGAGAAGAGAAAATAGGAGAGGAGATGACAGAAGAGGAGAGAAGAGAAGATAGAAGAGAAAAGGAGAAGAGATTAGAGAAGAGGAGATAGAAAAGAGGAGAAGAGAAGATGATAGAAGAGAAGAGAAAAGAGAAGAAAAAGAGAAGAGTAGAAGAGAAAAGTAGAAGAGATTAGAGAAGAGAAGATAGAAGAAGAGAATATAGAAGAGGAGAAGGGAAGAGGAAAGAGGAGAGGAAAGAGGAGAGGAAATAAAAGAGATGAAAAGATAGAAGAGAAAAGGAGATTATAGAAGAGAAGAGAAAATAGGAGAAGAGAGGAGATGACAGAACAGAAGGAGAGAAGAGTAGAGAAAAAGAGGAGAGATTAGACAAGATAGAAGAGATGAGTAGAAGAAAAAAGGAGATTAGAGAAGAGAAGATAGGAGACAAGAGAAAATAGAAGAGAGAAGAAGAGAAGAAGATAGGAGAGGAGAAGGGAAGGGGAGAGAAGAGAAAAAGGGATGGAAAGAGAAAGAAGAGAGGAGAAGAGGAGAGATAGAAGAGGAGAGAAGAGAAGATAGAAAAGAAAAGGAGAAGAGATTAGAGAAGAGAAAAGCTTTATCACCCCTTTTTTTCTATGAACACACCGGCACAAACTATAAAAAATAAGAAAAGAGAAAATATGAAAGAGAAATATGATTCAAAGCGAAACTGATACACAAGCTTATACATTTTGGACATGTCCTACAAGGGAGGAACTATTATTGTTGCAATAGCTTTGTCAATTGTCAACTAAGGAGGGCTAATGTGTGTTTTTATCTTTTGTTTTATATATCTATCTATATGTCTATTAGATTTTACAACCCCCGGTATGCCCAAATATGGGAGGAAGATCACTACTTCCATTCTCTGTCCTTCGGCTCGTCACAAGAGACCATCCAGGCAGAAACCCAATATTTTTACTGTTGCCTTTTTGTTACATTTTGTTGTATTTGTGCTAATAAATAAATAAAGGGAGACTAGTATAGATCTATTTCAAGCTATTTAGCTCTCATCAGCTAGCCATGCCCTTACTGGGATTAGAACCTGTGCTGTATTGCATCTTAGGCATCTTATGGCTACTTAAAGTCACAACCCCTGGTATGCCCAAGTATGGGAGGAAGGTCACACTTCCACTCTCTGTCATTAGGCTCGTCACAAAAGTCTCCCTTTATTTATTTATCAGCATAAATATAACACACACACACACACACACACACAGACACACACACACACACACACACATATATATATATATATATATATATATATATATATATATATATATATATATATATATATATATATATATATACACATACATACATACATACATACATACATACATACATATATATATATATATATATATATTAGATTTTTACAACCCCTGGTAAGCCCCAATTATGGGAGGAAGCTAACTGTTTCCATCATCTGTCAATCGGCTCGTCACAAGAGTCCATCACGACAGAAACCCAATTTTTTTTACTGTTGCCTTTGTTATATTTGTGGTTTTTTTTATTTGTGCTTATAAATAAATAAAGGGAGACTACTATAGATCTATTTCAAGCTATTTAGCTCTCATCAGCTAGCCATACCCTTACTGGGATTTGAACCTGGGCTATATTACATACTAGGCAAACTTCTTAGCCATTAGGCCACAGGCTCTTATCCGTTATCAGCGAAGCTAGGGTATACACACACACACACACACACACACATTAATGGTCTTGTTTTATTTTGTCTCTTTTTTGGGGAGTTTGCATTTTAATCTCCTGCATAAAATATAAAAAATAATAATTAAAAAAGGCACCCATTTAAGGTCTTATCTGGTGCAGCCTGAATACAACTTCGAATGCTGGTAAAGTGAGATTTTTTTAAAAATTTAAATTAAAAAATTCTGGGGCACAGAATATAGGACATGAGCCAGCCCTGCATGGAAGGAAACCTAATATTGATGGCTCAAGAGGAAATCTGGAGTCAAAATTGTTAAGTTAGGGTCGTGTTTTTCAACTAGCAACTTTAAGGTATGTGGATTTCAATTCCCAGAATTCCCCAGCCAGCTAAGCTTAGAATTGCTAGTTGAAAAACACTGCTCTGTTTTGATCTGCCAAAAAATGAGAACGAAGCATAAAACTCTTTTGCAACTTAGAGAAGGCACTGTGGGGAGGCGTGGGTGAGTACGTTTTGGTGGATTAGAGTAAAACAAGAGAGAGAAACGAGAGATTGCTAATTTTCTCCGCCTCTCCAGAAACATGAGTGAAAGCAAGACTGAATTTCTTGCTTTGATGTTTTGCAAACTTCAGTAGCGTTTCCACCAAAGGTCACTGGGCAGAGTTCAGAAATACCAACCCTGAATGTCTTTACATTAAGGCTAAGGAGGGTTTGAAAACCTTGGGCTGCCGTAAAAATTGACACGAAGGGGTCTTTTGCCCCTTTTCATGGTTTTCCTTTTTATCATTTTATTCTTTGAACCGCTGCTTGCTTTCCCGGCAAGGAACAAAGCTTAAGTCAGCTCAGAATGAAAAGAGAAAGACTTGGCACCGTACAAAATTGGATTTCAATTTATTTATTTATCAAATTTATTGGCATTTGTTTGCCTGCCTGCCTGCCTGCCTGCCTGCCTACCTACCTACCTACCTACCTATCTATGTCTGTCTGTCTGTCTGTCTGTCTATGTTTATCTATGTGCCTGCCTATCTATCTATCTATCTATCTATCTATCTATCTATCTATCTATCTATCTATCTATCTATCTCATCATCATCTATCTCATTATCTATTTATCCATTCATCCATCTATCTATATCATTGTCTATTTATCTATATTATTTATCCATCATCTATCTATCCATCCATCCATCCATCCATCCATCTATCTATCACTATCATCTATCTATCTATCTATCTATCTATCTATCTATCTATCTATCTATCTATCTCATCATCATCTATCTCATTATCTATTTATCCATTCATCCATCTATCTATATCATTGTCTATTTATCTATATTATTTATCCATCATCTATCTATCCATCCATCCATCCATCCATCCATCCATCCATCTATCTATCTATCACTATCATCTATCTATCTATCTATCTATCTATCTATCTATCTATCTATCTATCTATCTATCTATCTATCTATCTATCTATCTTTATCATCTATCTATCATCTATCTATCGCTATCTATCATCTATCTATTTATCGTGTCATTTATAATCTAACTATATCTATCAACAATCTAACTATTCTCTTTCTATCTCTGTCATCCATCCATCTACCCATCCACCCACCCACCCACCCACCCACCCACCCATCCATCCATCTATCTATCTAATTTATTGGCTGCCATTCTTACCAAAAGGGTAACAATTTTTGATCAAACCGGGAGAATATTTCTGATGGAATTCCAAGGGATGAATTCGTTTGTTTATTTTCTTAATCAGCAAATTTGTTTATTAAATTTTGAACATTGAAATAGGACTTCATGGAAGGAAGCCTAAAACCGATGGCTGAATATAAGGTGACCCTGGGTGGCTTGCAAGTTCTAAAATAAATTTTAAAAAAAACAAAATATTAAAACCATTCAGACTATGATGATAAAACTATATTGAAACTTGAAACTTGATGTATTGGGTTTTGCTTTGAATTCGTTCAGGAAAAGGCATTTTTATGAACTTGCAAATAATAATAATAGTCAGCAACTTATTCATTCATTAAATTTACAGGCTATCTTTTTGAATTAGAATCACCTCCCCCCCCCTTGTAAAGTTTATTTGAAAGGTCAAGTAGGTTATAATTGCGATTCAAATACAGATAGTCTTAAACTTACAACCCCAATTAAAGCCACAATTTCTGTTTCTGAGTATGGTGATTGTTAAGTGAGTCACACCCAATTTTGTAACCATCTTGGCCATGGTGGATAAGCAAATCACGTCCGTTGTTAAGTGGCTCATGTGGTCATTAAGCAGATCAGGCTTTCCCCATCCACTTTGCCCGTCGCAAGCTGATATAGAAGATCACAAATGGGGGATCGTGTGACCCTGGGACACTGTGACTGCCATAAATGTGAGTCGGTTGCCAAACGCTTGAATTTTGATCAAGTGACTTGCTGCTATGGATGCTGGAATGGTCATAAGTGTGAAAAATGTGTCATAAGTCTGTTTTTAGTGTCATTGTAAGTTCGAATGGTCATTAAGTGAATTGTTGTAAGTGGAGAACCATGTTTGTGTGTGTGCGTGTATGCATGCACAATAACTGAAGTTAACAAATGCAGGTTTGACAATGACAATTACATATGCCATCGACAAGGCTAGCAAAGCTGTTTAAAAACACACCCGCCAAATGTTGGAAATGCAACCAGATTCCGGGTTCGTACTACATATGTGGTGGCCTTGCCTGAAGGCAGAAACACTTTGGACGAAAATACATACATGGCTAGAGAAAAAAGATAAAGCAACATAGAGATTTAAAGCCAGAAATGTTTTTTTTTTTAGGTATTTTGCCAGAAAAACGTAACAAAGGGAATGTATATTTAATATTATATGTTTTATCCGCAGCAAGAATCGTATTTTGCAGCACACTGGAAAAATCAGAAAACTCCTTCAGGTGAAAATATAATTTAAAAAATATTAGATTGTGCAGAAATGGATTAAAGTTAAAGGTTAAAGAAGGCACAGAATCTTTTTTAACTTGCGATTTGTTTTATCAATGGTTAGATAAAGGTAGAAATTAGAAGTTGGAAGAGGACTATTATATACAAGTCAAGAATATTATTATTACTATTATTATTATTATGCATATGTAAAACTACCCAGATAATAGACCCACTGTCTATTAAATATTTATATATGTTAAAGAAAAATGTGTGTGTGTGTGTGTGTGTGTGTGTGTTGCATTTGTGCTGATAAATAAATAAAGGGAGACTAGTATAGATCTGTTTCAAGCTATTTAGCTCTCATCAGCTAGCCATACACTTACTGGGATTGGAACCTGGGCTGTATTACATCTTAGGCATCTTATGGCTAGCTGATGAGAGCTAAATAGCTTGAAATAGGTCTATACTAGCCTCCCTTTATTTATTTATCAGCACAAATACAACAAATGTAACAAAAAGGCAACAGTAAAAAATATTGGGTTTCTGTCTGGATGGTCTCTTGTGACGAGCCGAAGGACAGAGAACGGAAGTAGTGATCTTCCTCCCATATTTGGGCATACCAGGGGTTGTGACTTTAAATATATATATATATGTATGTATGTATGTATGTGTGTGTGTGTGTGTGTGTGTGTGTGTGTGTATAGATAGATAGATAGATAGATAGATAGATAGATAGATAGATAGATAGATAGATAGATAGATAGATAGATAGATAGATGATAGATAGATAGATATATGATTTTTACAACCCCTGGTAAGCCCCAATTATGGGAGGAAGCTAACTGCTTCCATCATCTGTCAATCGGCTCGTCACAAGAGTCCATCACGACAGAAACCCAACATTTTTACTGTTGCCTTTGTTATATTTGTGTTTTTTATTTGTGCTGATAAATAAATAAAGGGAGACTAGTATAGATCTATTTCAAGCTATTTAGCTCTCATCAGCTAGCCATACCCGTACTGGGATTGGAACCTGGGCTATATTACTACTAGGCAGACTTCTTAGCCATTAGGCCACAGGCTCTTATCCGTTATCAGCGAAGCCAGGGTGAAAGGTATCTATTAGATTTTTACAATGTTGGGTTTCTGTCGTGATATATATATATATATCGGCCGAACCGGTAGCAGAAATCGCGGGTGGGCCTGTCCACCTGCACTGGCTCTACGCCCCGTTTTTGAGGCCGGGCGCATACGGGTAAGGCGCACACGTGAGCAAAGCGCATGCGCTGAAGGGTGGGCGCGTCCGCGAAGCAGGTGGGCGGGCACATGCCGAACCGGTGGTAAGAAAATTTGAAACCCACCATTGAGTCCAACCCGCTGCTCGAGCCGGAGGACCCTGCACCGTTTCAAGTCTGAGCAGGCCGGGCGAGGAAGGTGGCCACCTTGCAAAATAATGCGACGTGCTTTTGCCAGGGTGCACGCACACACACACACACGGACACACACGTTCCCCTTCGGTTTCCCCTCTGCAGATCCGAGAGGCTTGTTTTGAATGCTTCTTGCTATTTCAATCTCTCGCTTGGAGCCGGTGACATTCGGGGTTTGAATCAGATGCTTTACATAAAACCTCAAGTTCCACTGAATGTCACTCTCGCCTTCTCTCTTTCGGCAGGCCGATATTAACCGGCGTCCCTCGAAATAGACCAGTTCAGTCACTGCAGGAGAAAGGGGGGGCCTTAGACCTTCCTCCCCGTCCGTGTCCCCCCCCCCACCAGCAATAAAAATAAAAATACTCTGAAATAAAACACAGTTCTTGCCTCTCGCTGAGTGGGGAACTACGGACATGACTTCTGTAAACCACAAGATTTGCCCATCGGCTCTCACTTTCTGTGTGTCTCTTTCTGGAGTTTTCTTTTGCAAATGAAGTTCATTTTTCACCCAAATTGTTTGGGCCTCTCCTCCTGGCTTGATGTGGGATGAGACTATGATGTTCACGTGGCTCTCTCATTCCTCTCCAGCCATGTGGCGCTGGATGCTCCACTCCCTTGCGGAATAAACACCCCGCGTCCTTTTTAGTTCCGTTGAGGTCTGATTACATAGAATGCTAGGGCTGGAAAGGACCTTGGAGGTCCTCTAGTCCAGCCCCTTGCCCAAGACAACAGATCATCGGAGACAAATGGTTGTCCAATCTCTTCTTAGAAACCTCCAGTGATGGAGCACCCACAACTTCTGGTAGCAAGCCGCTCTCTCTCTCTCTCCATCATCTGCCTATCTCTCTCCCCCATCCTCTCATTATCTATCACTAACTCTGTCCGTCCGTCCATCCATCCATCCATCCATCCATCTATCTGTCTATCATTGTCTCCCTCTACCTATCTGTCTTGTCTCACCTATCATATCTCTCTCTACCTATATACCCACCTGTCTACTTGCCTGCCTGCCTGCCTGCCTGCCTGTAATTGTAATTGTAATTGTAATTGTAATTGTAATTGTTTATTTGTATGCCGCCCTTTTCTCTGGGGGGACTCAGGGCGGCTCACAATCCAAGGGGGGGGGGGGGAAGACAAACTTTTACATGTAAGACAATACATAATTAAAACGCAACATTCATACCATTCGGGCGGGTTACAATCTTTAGCCCCAGGCCTGACGGGATAGCCAGATTCTAAGGGCTTTGCAGAAGGTCTGGAGGGTGGTGAGGGTACGAATCTCCACGGGGAGATCGTTCCATTGGGTCGGGGCTACCACCGAGAAGGCTCTCCTCCGCGTGGTGGCCAGTCGGCATTGGCCAGCGGATGGAACTCGGAGGAGGCCTGCCTGCCTGCCTGCCTGCCTGCCTGCCTCTCTCTCTCTCTCTCTCTCTCTCTCTGTCTATCTATCTATCTATCTATCTATCTATCTATCTATCATTCTCTCTCTACCTATCTTTCTTCTATCACCTATCTCACCTCTCTCTACCTATATACCCACCTGTCTACCTACCTACTTGTCTGTCTGTCAGTCTGTCTGTCAATCTGCCTGCCTGCCTACCTACCTACCTACCTACGTATCTATCTCTGTCTATGTGTATCATCTATGTCTGCCTGCCTGCCTGCCTGCCTGCCTGCCTGCCTGCCTGCCTGCCTGCCTGCCTGCCTGCCTGCCTGCCTGCCTGCCTGCCTGCCTGCCTATCTATCTATCTATCTATCTAATCTATCTATCTATCTATCTATCTATCTATCTATCTATCTATCTATCTATCTATCTATCTATCTAATCACGTAGAATCCTAGGGCTGGGTGGGACCTTGGAGGTCTTCTAGCCCAACCCTCTATTCCATCCCAAAGCTTCAGCGACGGAGCACCCGCAGCTTCAAGGGGCAAGCTTTTCCCATTACTTCTCATCAGAAATTCCTCCCCAAAAGGTACATTAATAAAAGTTCTCAGCACTGAAAAAAAAAAAAGAAAGAAAAAAAAAGAAAGAAAACAGCTTACATTCTGGGAATTTGTGCTTTAAAAGTCTGCTTCTGGGAAATTTCTCTCTCAAAGAATGAAAGCAGGGTGATTTGCATGTTTTTTTTAAAAAAAAAATCAGTTTCTCCAGCAAGTCACATGCAGAGTTACATAAATTTGAGCAAGCCTGTTCTGCAATTCTTGCTTTGATGTGGTGTCCATCACATCAACCGGCTAATCCCTGATCGGGAACGGCCTCGCTTTGCTCCACCACATCGCTTCGAATCAAACCTGCGGCAAAGTTGACTCTCGCTTTCAAAAGCCGTGAAGACTCGGTCGAAACCCTCCCAGGTCAGGAGTTACAGTGCAAAAATGCAAAGCATCAAAACAGATTCAGCATCTTGTCGCTTTTGTGGGGAAAAGGCAGAACTGGATTCATGGGAAAGAAAGCGGATCCAATGTTCTGCAATGTAAACATTCCTTGGAAAGCTGCGTCCAGTTTCTGGTTACCATCATATTAAAAAAAGGGGGAGATTGAGGCTCCAGAAGCAACAACTGACAGGCTGAATTCATCTCCATGCCATTCCCTTCCTGGGCCTCCTCTGCTCTGCATATTGTTGTACTTCCATTGTCCCAAAGGTTGTTTTTATTTTCCCCAAGAGGCAACTGGACTTTCTGGCTTTTCTTGAAAGACATTTCTCTTCTCATCCCAAAAGCTTCCTCGGTTCTGACTGAATGGTGGAGGATGGAAGGATTTATATTCCTTGCAGACAAAGCTGGTCATTTGCATCCTTTGAGAGTGACGTTGAGGCCACTTGGAGGTTTCTCTGTGTCCTCGGGGGTCACCTGAGTGGTGCAAATGGGGGTGGAGCCTTCTGGGAACTGCTGAAAGGACCATGTTGTAAGCTGGAGATGATGTCAGTGAGGTTCCCCACCTATTTGCACCACTCAGGTGATCCTGAGGACACAGATGAAGCTCCAAGTGGCCTTAACGGCCCTGAAAAAGGATGCAAATCTCCAAATTGTCAAATTCACTTTTCCATCTTTCCACTTTCACCCATGTTTGCTCCATTAATAAGTTCATCTATTGCCTTCCCTTTATCTTCTACCTTCTTTCCACTTTCACCCATGTTTGCTCCATTAATAAGTTCATCTATTGCCTTCCCTTTATCTTCTACCTTCTTTCCACTTTCACCCATGTTTGCTCCATTAATGTTCATCTATTGCCTTCCCTTTATCTTCTACCTTCTTTCCACTTTCACCCATGTTTGCTCCATTAATAAGTTCATCTATTGCCTTCCCTTTATCTTCTACCTTCTTTCCACTTTCACCCATGTTTGCTCCATTAATAAGTTCATCTATTGCCTTCCTTTTATCTTTTACCTTCTTTCCACTTTCACCCATGTTTGCTCCATTAATAAGTTCATCTATTGCCTTGCCTTTATCTTCTATATTTCCATTCTCTTCTTTAATTTATCCCAGATTTCAAGATACAGGAGAGAGAAAAAAAGGGGTGATCATGATGGAGTTAAGAAGAGAAATCTTTTCAGAAATAACAACCAAAGACAAGCTAATTTCAATAACAATCCAAGGGCGACGAGATTATCTGAGAGATCTTTCGAGCAATAAAGTGCGGAGAGAAGTTTATCAAAAATTTATAAAGGAGTTAAAAAGAGAATTGACACAACAACTGGCAAGAGAGATAAGGCTGTTTTGCCACTGGAAAGATACAGGTTGATCATGAAAGTTGATGATAAAAAGTTAGTAAATTTTTGGTGATTAATAAGTAGGAATTTTAGTGTTTTGTAGATTGTTTTAGATTGTTATTAAATCTTTATTCGTTAACATATAATTAACTACAATAACAATAACAATAATAAAATGTTAACCTTAACTAGTAAAAGTAACTTGGATATAAATTGTAAATTGGGACTTGGGGAAAAGACCTATAAATTTTATTAATAAATTTTTGCTTAGATCTTGTTATAAAGGTGTAATTTCTTTTGGGTCTGATTAGAAGAGGTGTGATATAAATAGTAAATAATTTTTAGCTAACTACAACAATAACAAGGAAATGTTAATGGATAATGTTTAATGATATATACATGTGTTGTATTGGTAAAAGCAAATTGGATACAAGCTTTAAATAGTGAGTTGGGGGGGAAAGGGGGGGAAATGCTTAGATATCTTATTAATTGATTTTTTCCCCAGAATATGTTATAAAGGTGTAATGTTATTGGAGGTTTATTGAAATTGCGAATGAATGCCAGTAGGTGGTTGTGTCTTTAAATACAAATGATTTCAGATAAAAGCACGTTTAAATAATTGTAGTTAAATGAGAATTGTGGTACATTGATAGTAAAATACATAAAGATTTTTGATTTAAAATGTACAATTCAATATGAATGAAGTATAAGTAATGATTGTGGAAGAAACGCACGAAATGGAGGAGAAATGGAGGGAGAAGGAGGAAGAGAAGGGGAAGGAAAGGGGGAAGGAGAAATGGGAGAAAGAAGGAAGAAAGGGAGGAGGGGAAGAGAAATGGTGATAGGAAGAAGAATATGAGAAAGAGAAGGAAAGGGAGAAGGAGAAATGGTGGCAGAGAAGAAGGAAGGCGGGAGGAAGGCTGGGAGAAGCGGGAGGAGGAGGAGGAAGAGGAGAAAAAGGAGGACTATAAGGTCCTTGGTGCTCTCTGAGCTCGATTGTTTTCTTGCAAGCAACCAACTTAATGAAACTTGCAGACGTTTCAGAACCCAACTAGGTAACATCATCAGCGCAAATGGGAGGGGAGTTTGTGGAGAGCAGGAGGAGAAGTGGTGGTGGAGCGAGAGAAGGGAAAGAAGAAGGAGGAAGAGAAGGAGGAGGAGATGATACCCCGCCACTGTCCTCACCACCATCCTAGTAACGGAGTTGAGCTGAACTCAAGACAGGCCTTTTCCTGGCACGCCGAGCCAATCCTTTGCTCCTTTGTGTAGAACAGTGTTTCTCAACGTTGGCAACTTGAAGATGTCCGGACTTTAACTCCCAGAATTCCCCAGCCAGCATTCGCTGGCTGGGGAATTCTGGGAGTTGAAGTCCGGACATCTTCAAGTTGACAAGGTTGAGAAACACTGTCCTAACCACTGCTGGGGAATTCTGGGAGTTGAAGTCCGGACATCTTCAAGTTGCCAACGTTGAGAAACACTGGTGTAGAATCTGCACCGATTCTACGAAGAATTGGGTTTCGACTAGGAGCAACGGCGGGTTAGCAAGAACGGAAGCCGTCTGGGCTCTCTCTCTTCCACCAGCTGCTGATGCCGGGAACAACAACAACAACAAAAAAAAGCCAGATCTCATTCACCGTGGAAAGGAATCGGAGGTTTTCGGTTCCAGATACGGTGGGGGCCGCCGGCCGCCTCTGCTTTCGAATCCGGGGCCCGCTTTGCTTTCAGGAAGCCAAAAGCTGAAACCCCAGGGTGGAAAGTGACTCACCAGCAGCTTCGCAGGATGTAGGCTGAGAACCTCAGCTCAGTGGGAGAAAAAAAGCCATGGCTTCCCATTGCTCCTCTCCCAGATGTGAAGGTCAACCTGTTGGATCAGGTCAAGGCCCAGCTGTGCCTTCCAGGAGGGTAAACCAGGGGCACCTGGGGAGGAGCATTCCCAAGCAAGAGATATGGAGGCCTTGGCGCTCCTTTTCCTCCTGCTTAGGACAGCGGTGTCCAAACATGGGGACGTTAAGACTTCTGGACTTCCAACTCCCAGAATTCCCCAGCCGTCACGTCTTCCACGAGTCTTAAAAGTCCCCAGGTTTGGACATCCCTGCGCTAGGAGCTCATAGGGAATCTTCAAGAGCAGATTCCACGCGGGACGTGTCCTTCACAAGTTCACCCGAGGACCTTTTATTTGACGGCAGATGAAGTCCCACATTTCCAGGAATCGACACAGGTTGGCCATGAGATCCTTGGTGCTCTCTGAATGAGGTGGCTTCCTTGCAGATGGTCCATTGCTAGCATGGGAGATGTTACCTAGTTTGGGTAATGAAATGTCTGCAAGAAAGCAACCAGCTCAAGGACCCCACAGTCCTCCTCCTCTTCTCCTCCTCCTCCTCCTCTTCCTCCTCCTCCTCTTCTTCTTCCTCCTTTTCTTCTCCCTCTCCTCCTCCTGCCTCTGTTCCATCCTCCCTCCTCCTTCTCCTTCTTCTCTTCCTCTTTCTCTTCTCCTCTTCTTCTTTTTCCTCCTCCTCTCCCACTTCTCCTCCTGCCTCTGCTTCCTCCTCTTCCTCCTCCTCCTCTTCTTCCTCCTCTTCCTCTCCTCCTCTTGCCTCTGTTCCATCCTCCTCCTTCTCCTTCTTCTTCTCTTCCTCTTCCTCTTCTTCCTTCTCCTCTTCTTCTTTTTCCTCCTCCTCTCCCACTTCTCCTCCTGCCTCTGCTTCCTCCTCCTCTTCTCCTCCTCCTCTTCTTCCTCCTCTTCCTCTCCTCCTCTTGCCTCTGTTCCATCCTCCTCCTTCTCCTTCTTCTTCTCTTCCTCTTCCTCTTCTTCCTTCTCCTCTTCTTCTTTTTCCTCCTCCTCTCCCACTTCTCCTCCTGCCTCTGCTTCCTCCTCCTCTTCTCCTCCTCCTCTTCTTCTTCTTCCTCCTCTTTCTCTCCTCCTCTTGCCTGTTTCATCCTCCCTCCTCCTCTTCTTCTTCTCCTTCTTCTCCTTCTCTTCCTCTTCTTCTGTTTACTCCTCCTCCCCCTCTTCTCCTCCTGCCTCTGCTTCCTCCTCTCCCTCCTCCTCTTCTTCCTCTCCTCCTCCTGCCTCTGTTCTACCTTCTCTCCTCCTCCTCTTCCTCCTCCTCTTCTTCCCCCTCCTCCTCTGCTTCTTCTTTTCTACTCCTCCTCTTCCTCCTCTTCTTCCTCTTCTTCTTCTTCCTCTTCCTCCTCCTCTCCTCCTCCTCCTTCCTTTCCTCCTCCTGCCTCTGCTTCCTCCTCCTCCTCCTCCTCCTCCTCCTCCTCATTATCATCATCTCTGCAAATCCCCCTCCCTTCTAAAGCTGATGATGTTACCTAATTGGGCCACAAAACATCTGCAAGAAAACATCTGCTTAGGGAGCACCAACAGCCCACTCTTCGACTTTCTCCTTCCTTCCTTCTCTCTCTCTCTCTCTCTCTCTGTTTCATCTCCTTCTTCCCAGATAAACTTCCTCCCCAAACTCTCACCCCTCCTCACCCAATCCCTGGCCCACTTGCTTCCCTATGTATCTCCTGGAGCTCCCTCAGCTGGGTCGACAGGCAGCCATGCCCCATTCCTTTGCCATGGGGCAACCTCTTCGGCTGTTCCTGTCTGTTCTCCCTCTCCCACCTCTGGCTCTTCCTCTCCTTAACTCTCCTCCCTCGGAAGCTCCTGTTTATTCTCGCCGTTCACTCACTCAGTAAAATAAAGAGGGTAGCAACATCTTTCCAGAGCCTGTTTTCCGTGGCTAGTTTATTTTTAACCATGCACAGTGGGGTTATTTATAGCACAGCGCTTAAGGTAGACTTTGAAACTTTTCCAGAAAATGCAATTCGGGGGGTAAACTGTGTTAAATGCAGCGTGGACTTTTCTCCTCCTCTCCCAGGATTTTGGCGAGCCCAACTGGAACGAACAAAATCAGTTATTTATTCAAGACGCCCCAATTTTTCTTTCTTTCTTCTGTTTATGACTCCAGTTTGATGACCGTTGCATCTTTGGTGCAAATGTTAAGACTCCGCTTTATGGTCTTCCAGAGGAAAGGATGCAGAGAATTGCAACACACTTTTAAAAATAATTTTTCCCTACTTTTTTTGCTAGGGAGGACTGGCGCTTTATGGCAGAACTCAGGAGTGAAAGGAAAACCCACCAAGAGGTGATCCAAAGGCTATTTAAGTTAAGTTATTAACTTGCTAATATTGGGTATGGCTGATTTAATGAGAAGGGCTACAGGAGACATGATGGCAGTCTTCCAATATCTCACGTACAAGAGGAGTTCATCCTATTCTCCAAAGCTCCTGAGGGCAGGACAAGAAGCCACGGATGGAAACTCATCCAGGAGAGAAGCAACTTGGAAATAAGGAGGAACATCCTAACAGTGAGGACAGTTAACCAGTGGAACAGCTTGCCACCAGAAGTTGTGGAAGCTTCATCGCTGGAGGTTTTTAAGAAGAGATTGGGCAACCACTTCTCTGAAATGGTTTAGGGTCTCCCTGATTAAGCAGCGGGTTGGACTAGAATAGCAATAGCAATAGCAGTTAGACATATTCCGCTTCATAGGGCTTTCAGCCCTCTCTAAGCGGTTTACAGAGTCAGCATATTGCCCCCAACAACAATCCGGGTCCTCATTTCACCCACCTCGGAAGGATAGAAGGCTGAGTCAACCTTGACCCGGTGAGATTTGAACAGCCGAACTGCAGAACTGCAGTCAGCTGAAGTAGCCTGCAATGCTGCATTTAACCACTGCGCCACCTCGGCTCCAAGGTCCCTGTTCTGACGTAGGCTTCATCAAATCACGAAACAGACTCCTTATCCTGACAAAACTTAACTTTTTATTAAGCTAATGTGAATTTTTCTCATTCGCATCCAGCAAAATCCCAGCGAACAGTCTTCTAAAGGTGAATTGACAACCACAGACCTTATCAGGCTTGGAAAGCTGCCAGGCCAATATCTTCAATGCAATGCTGTACAAGAAAATACTTGGCAAGGAGTCTCTGAGAGTCACGAACAAATCTTCACACTAATTAAGCGAACTAACTACATTTTCACAATGAAGATCCCTTTGCGAATGCGCAGAGCCAAAAATCAAAACTGGTTCGGGGGCATGGCTGGCCAAGTTACTATCTACTCCGCCGAATCGGTCCGAACCGGTAGGAACCCACCTCTGCCACAGGGCTGTGATTATGAGGAGGAAGTTATGTTGGATATGTTTGCCACAAATAAATAAATAAACAAAACAAACAAATAAATAAATAATACTCTGACTAAGAAAAGGGCAGGGGCGTGTCACTCAAATCACCAAAGGCTGATCTTGACTCAACCATCCGCAAGTGGAGAAAGTCCGACCCACAAAACTGGGATCCCTTCCCACACTTCGATCTGCGAAAGCGGGTTTCCTTGACTGGTTTTACCTGGTTCCTGACCTAATCTGTTCTGTTTTCTTTTTTTCATTGGGTCAATACAACGTAACAAAACGGGTTGGGTTGAGTCAATGAATTCATTCCTTGAATAACAACAACAGCAACAACAACAGCAACAATGACAACTAACCAAGATTAATACTAGGATAATTAAATAAAACATATAATTCTTTATTGGCCAAGGGTGATTGGACACACAAGGAATTTGTCTTTGGTGCAGATGCTCTCAGTGTACATAAGTTTACGAACTGGTACAATGAAGTGCACAATGGGCCAGAATACACAGTGCTCTTTGATTGGTTGAGAGGACAGGCCCCTGCATGAGGCAATCTGTGGTGTGATTGGTTGCTGTGGATCTGAAGGGGGCGTTTCCCTTTTATCCCCTGCCTTTTTCTGCTGTGTGCTCTGTATGCTGTTTATCTCAATTGATTTACCTCAGGATGATTTACCTCAGAAAGATTTACCTCAGGATAAGTTACCTCACGACTATCTTGGCTGCTGATAATTAACCTTGCCCAAGACTTATATTGGTGGCTGCATCTTCTAAACTTTTCTCCAATGTGGTTAAATGTGTTGTGTGAACGTATTTAGCCCTCAACTTGCAACTATTAGTTTTGCGACCGTTTGAAGATACAATGGCACTGAAAATAGTGTTTGATGATCTTTTTTTCCATACTTAGAAACCATTGGAGCATCGCTGCAGTCACGTCATCGAAATTCAAATGCTTGTCAACTGACTCATAGTTGTGACGGTTGCAATGTCCTGGGGCCCCATGACCTCAGACGAGCAAAGTCAGTAGGGAAGCCAGATTCATTTAACAACCATGTTACTAATTTAATAACTGCAGGGATTCCCTTAAGAACTGTAGCAAGAAAGGTCATCAATTGGGGCAAATTTCTTAATAACTTCCTCACTTAGCAACATAAATCTTGGGCTTAGTTGTGGTTATAAGTCGAGGACTACCTCGACTTAAAGGCTTGTGCTACCTGGATAAAAAATAATAAAGGCAGGATAAAGAAATAGCCTATTTCTACAGGTTTTCAATCAGAATAGAGCTGGAAGGGACCTTAGAGGCCTTCTAGTCCAACCCCCTATTCAAACAGGAGAACATAAACTATCTCAGCAAGTGGCTGTCCAGTCACTTCTTAAAAATCTCCAGGGATCAAAACAGGGGCTAACGTCGCAACGACACGACGTGCAATCTTGGAGCTCTGAGATCACAGTCGATACTTTTGCCGCTGGACGGTCCTTTTGGACCTAAACCATCCCGAAGAAATGGTGGCAAAGAAGAGTACGTCTTACTGATCTCAGGGACACCGCAAAGTCCCTGATTGATCCAAGAGAATCTCTTCTTGCCGGCGACAGAGGCACAGCCAAAAGCTGCTGAAGTTGGAACAGCTCCAGAATGGGAGGAAAGTGGAAAGAGAAAGCGTGTCCATCTGGTGAGGAAAGCTTATTGTTATAAAAGAGACTGCCCCTCTCCCCCAAAAAATTAAAGCTAAATTAAATTTGAAAACAGAAGAAAATAAGCGGCGAAATTAAGCTACATTGGACAGTGTGTTATCTTTTTTTTAAATTTTCTTTTATGGATGGAATTTTTGCAAATATTTCCTATTTTTTAAAATGAACAAATTAGTTTTTTTCCTTCTACTTCTTTTTTTTACCTATGGATTAAAATCTTTTTCTTTATTTTTATAATACTGGTTTGGATGGTTTTTTTTTCTATTTTGCTTCACTTAAGAATTTTGTTTCTTTTGTCTGGAATATAAAGAAGATATAAAAGGAATACAAAGAGAGTTGTAATATCAGAAGGAAAGGAAGTAACACTGCCACTAGGAGGCTGGAGGCTAGAGTCCTGGAAACATTGTCCTTTCTTTTTTTGCTTTGATCATTTTGACTTTGCACTTCAAGGTTCTTCAGCTTGTTTATGGAGGGTGATAAGGAGAAGAGCATGGGTTGTTTATACAGGTGTTCTTTGTGAACTTCATTGGCAGCTGGAGAGAAGTGAAAACAAAGCCTTGTTTTGAAAGATTATAAATGAACTTGCGTCAAATCTAATAAAAAGTTTTGAATGCTAGAGTGGCAGTGTTTACCAGTTGGAAGAATGGCACAACTTCAAAAAGAAACCTTAACATTGCAAAAGGTTATGTTTGAAATTCAAAAAATTATTAGAAGTAACAGAAAGTTGAGAAGAGATTGGAAAACATAGATTGTAAAACAGTAAAATTTGATGGAAAAATTGAAGATGTTCATCAAATGGAAAAAGTGGAGGTTAGAGTCCTAAAAACTGAAGGGAAAAATAAACAAAGAGACAAGATAATCGTTGATACCAACAGTGAACTGAGCGTGGTTGGAAATGGAAAGAGTGGAATATGGAAAGGTGAGATAGATGGATAGGAGCTCTACCTCAGATTTCAAGGTATAGAAGGAGAAAAAAGAGAAGAATTGATGGATCTAAGGAGAGAAATTTTATCAGAAGCACTATTGATAACCAAAGTTAAGCTGATTAAAGAAGCAGATGGAGGGTTTCGAGATTATATAAGATATGCAACAAGCAACAAGTTGCGAAGAGAAGTCCATGCAAATCTTATTAAGGAAACAACAGAAGACTAATCCCACAAATGGCAAAAGATATAAGGCTGCACTATTACTGGAAAGACACAGGTTGATATATGAAAGCTTATAATAAAAAAATTAGTCAAATTTAGTTAAATTTAGAGCATTATGTAAAAAAATGAAGTGATAATGGATATAGTTAGATAAATAATTGATAATGATGCAATGTAGACATATATATTGGTTCGACAAGAAGAAATTTGGTATAAATTTTAAATGGTGACCATGAAAGGAAGTTTTGAAACTTAGTTATGTATGAAAGCCTATAATATTGAAATTGGATATAAATTGTAAACAGTGATTAAGAAAGGAGGTTTAGAAACTTTGTTATCAAACATAATTGATTTTTATTTAGAACGTTTCACAAAGATAGAATGTTGTTGGATGATATTGAAAATAGACAATGGAATGCCATTATGTGGTTTTGCTTTGAATTTTGGAATATTTATTATAAAGGAATCGATAAACCATCTATAGTCATATGAAGGATGAGATATAATGATAGTAATATATATATAAATATATTTGATTTAAAATATATAACTTGATATGAATTGTAGGTGATGACTGTGGAAGGGATTCACTAAAGTTTTTTTGTAACCAATTGACAAACTTTCTACAATTTGTAATGTAAGATGGTTTTGTAGTGTTTTTTGTGTTTTGTTTGTCTCTGTTTATTCAAAAATAATATATATATATATATATGTGTGTGTGTGTGTGTGTGTGTGTGTGTGTGTGTGTGTGTGTGTGTGTGTGTTGTATTTGCTGATAAATAAATAAAGGGAGACTAGTATAGATCTATTTCAAGCTATTTAGCTCTCATCAGCTAGCCATACCCTTACTGGGATTCAAACCTGGGCTGTATTACATCGTAGGCAGACGTCTTAGCCATTAAGCCAGGTTTCTGTCGTGATGGACTCTTGTGACGAGCCGATTGACAGATATAGAAGCAGTTAGCTTCCTCCCATAATTGGGGCATACCAGGGGTTGTGACACTAAATATATTTCACATTGCTCCTGGAAGCACCAAGCCTGAAGATGGCGAATGAGACTTCGTCGAAACGTCGCCAAGACACCTCCAATTTTACGCGGGAGAAAACCCGAATAACTAGAGACATATATATATATATTTAAAGTCACAACCCCTGGTATGCCCAAATATTTATTTATCAGCATAAATATAACATATATATATATATATATATATATATATATATATATATATATGTGTGTGTGTGTGTGTGTGTGTGTGTGTGTGTGTGTGTGTGTGTGTGTG
This sequence comes from Thamnophis sirtalis, assembly GCF_051295495.1. Taxonomy (NCBI): domain Eukaryota; kingdom Metazoa; phylum Chordata; class Lepidosauria; order Squamata; family Natricidae; genus Thamnophis; species Thamnophis sirtalis. The sequence continues at coordinate 1,860,411 of NW_028261391.1, forward strand.
TGTGTGTGTGTGTGTGTGTGTGTGTGTGTAACCTCCAGTGATGAAGCACCCATAACATCTGGTGGCAAGCAGTTCCACTGGTTAATTGTTTCTCCTTAATTCCAGATTCTTTCTCTCCTGCATTAGTTTCCATCCCTTGTTTCTTCTCCTACCTTCAGGTGCCTTGGAGAATAGATTGTCCCCCTCTTTTTAGAGGCAGCCTCTAAATATTGGAAGATTGCTATCCTAACCCCCCTAGTCCTTTTTTCTTCTTTGGCCATATTCAGTTCCTGCAACTGTTTTTCATCTGTTTTAGCCTCCAGGCCTTTGATCCTCTTCGTTTCTCTTCTCTTCTGCACTTTTTCCAAACTCTCAACCTCTTTTTGGAAGAGAAGGTGACCTAAACTGGGTGGAATATTCCAGGTGTGGCCTTACTAAAGGCCTGTACAAAGCGGTGCTAATCCTTCACGTGGTTTTGATTCTAGGCCTCTGTTTATGCAACCATAAATATTACGGTTTAGCTTTCTTGGCTGGCTCTGGTTTAAGGGATCGTCCACTTGGACTCCAAAATCCCTCTCACAGAGGCTGTTTTAGAGCCAGGTTTCCCCTAATCCCATGCCTGTAACGTTCCCGTGGTTCGTCCATGAGGCCAATGTGGAGAAAAGACAGGACACGATCTTTCTCGGGATGGATATTGGGGGTCTGAGAGCCCCTTTTCTTCAGATAGGACAAAGGCAGGAGGAGCAATAGCATGTGGTTAAAAACAGCCTGTAAAAGTACAATTTCTAATCTACTGCTCAGGGAAGTTCTGTCTATATATGGTCAAATCCTGGGCGTCATTGGTAGGGCACATCTCAGGATGTTATGTTATGAACTATCAGGATGTTATGGAGTTTTAGGAGTTTGTTTTCTCCTGTGTGGTTCAGCGTGGCTCTGCATGCCCTGGTATGAACTGGGCCATGGGTGACCCACACCTACACAAGGAACTATATTACAACACATGCCGGGGGATGTATGGCACACATGCCAGAAGTAGCATGCAGAGCCCTCACTGTGGGGACGCACACCGTCGCCAGCTGGTCTTCTGGATTCTGGCATTCACATGCGTGCTGGCCAACTGGTCTTTGCGAGGGCCGCAGTGCTGGAAAACAGACTGAAAACTGCCCAAAATCCGGTCAACCCCCCCCCTGAAAATGGCCACAAAAATGCCCCAAAAGCGGGCTGTTTTGGGGGGCTTTTTAGGCCATTTTTCAGCCGTTTCCAGGCTATTTTCCAGGCCAAAACCAGCCTGAAAATAGGCTAAAATCGCCCCCCAAAATGTCCCAAAACGTCCAATAAACAGGCATGCATGTGACGGCCAGCTGGTCTTCGGGATTCTGGTGCTCCGTCATGCACAAAAACCAGCTGGTGGGTGCATGCGGTGCGTATTCTGGTTTGGGTACTCGGTGCCGAAAAAGATCGCCGTCACTGGCCCAGAGGTGGGTTCCTTCCAGTTCAGACCGGTTCGGCTGAGTAGGTAGTAACTTGGCTGGCCACGCCCTCGAACTGGTTCTATCGGCAGCGCCATACGTGGCCCATCTTGGTATTTTTATGCGTCCCTCAGCGACCCGGCAGTAACAGAAAGAGCCGAGGTGGCGCAGTGGTTAGGGTGCAGTACTGCAGGCCACTTCAGCTGACTGTTATCTGCAGTTCGGCTGTTCAAATCACACCAGGCTCAAGGTTGACTCAGCCTTCCATCCTTCCGAGGTGGGTGAAATGAGGACCCGGATTGTTGTTGGGGGCAATATGCTGACTCTGTAAACCGCTTAGAGAGGGCTGAAAGCCCTATGAAGCGGTATATAAGTCTAACTGCTATTGCTATAGAAGGCTAATCTGTATTTGTCCCTTTGTTTTTCCCCCCTGCCCAGGTGTAAAACCTTCCTTTCCTCCACAACATTTAATTTGTTGGGCAGGGACCGTTGTTCAAGTCAAGGTGTTTATTCTGCTTTTCAATCCTCCTCCTTTAAATGTTTTGAGGACCAACTTATTAATTTGCTGTTTAAGCAAAAGTAAATCTGGGACTTTTTTTATATGCCGAGTGACTTTTGAGCCTTAGCTAAAAAGCTTTCTAATCGCGGTGAGCCACGGTCCCGGTGAGGCCTTCGCACCTGTCCCTCCTGAGTCATCGAGTGAGGAGACGGCCAGTGATGAAGTCGGATGTGTGAAACCGTACTAAGATTATTATTTTTAAAGTTCTGCAGGAAAAATATATATATATATATATCTAGGCCATCGGAATACGATTATAGGTCTTTCCGTCGCAATAAATCTCATGGAAATACAGCAAGTCCTCAATGTACGACCACAGCGGAGCCCAAAGTTCACGTTGCTAAGTGAGGCGTTGGTTCAGTGCCCCATTTTGCAACCTTTTTGGCCAGCGTTATTAAGTGAATCAATGCAGCTGTTAAGTTGGTCACATGGTTGTTAAGTGAATCGGGCTTCTTCATTGACTTTGCTGGTTAGATGGTCACAAAAGGGACACACACACACACACACACACACACACACACACACACACGAAGACACTGCAATCGTCATAAATACGAGTCAGTTGCCAAATGTCTGCATTTTGATTATGTGACAGTGGGGATTGCTGCAATGGTCGTAAGTGTGAAAATAAGCCTCCTTTTTTCAATGCCATTGAAACTTCAAATGGTCACTAAATGAACTGTTTGCAAGATCCAATTTTCCTCTGCAATTTTAAGGCAGTCGAGAAAACTCCAAATTTCTGATGGGAAAAATTCAGTGTTCCAAATTCTCGCGATCCATTTGGATCGATGCCAATGTCTTCGGGTTGCCTTACAGGCAGTTCTCGACTTACGACCAGATGTGGGATTCAGCCGTTTCAGACTGGTTTGGGCGAAACACGTGATCACCGAACCGGTTGTTAACCGAATTTTGCTCCCTGTTACAACCTTTCTTGCCGCAGTTGCTAAGTGAATCACTGCGGTCATTAACTGAGGAACAGGACAGTTCAGTGACTCTCAACTTGCATGTATTCACTTAGTGACCATTTAAAGTCAACAACGCTCTGAAAAAAAAGGGAGGTGATTGTTTTTCACACGTGGAACCACGGCATCCTCGCAGTCACACGATCAAAAAAGATTAGGCAACTGACTCGTATTTATGACGGTTGCAGCGTCACCAAAGAGGGATCCTCTTTTGCGACTTCCTGACAAGCAAAGTCAGTGGGGAAGGCAGATCCGCTTAACAACCATGTTACTGACTTAACAACCGCAGTGATTCACGTAACAACTGCGGGGAGGGCGGGGGGGAAGGCTGTAGAATGGGGCAAAATTCACTGAACCTCTGTCTCGCTTAGCCACAGAAATGTCGGGGCTCAATTGTGGGTCGTACGTCGAGGACTGCCATAACTAGGGATCTGTCTCCCTGACATCGGGGCTGAGAAAGCTCCAGAATGACACCCTGGGAGGGAGCAACAACATGGCAACAACGACAACTACACAAAGGACTTGCCAAATAAATTTATCTGGCTCGATCAGGTGGCTTCCTTGGTAATTTGTGGGAATAAATAGGGACTAACCTCATAGCGATTGGAGCAAAGGGACTCAGGGAAATGTCCCACAGAGCGGCTAGATGGCAGGGAACCTGCTCGAGGCCCCGAAGTTGGCTCTGGAAGCGTGTTCCAGGCGTGTTCTTTCCCTGGGACCTGGTTTGAGACGAGGGAGATGCCTGCATGAGCCCCACCATTGCAAACCGCAGTTGAGCCGTGGAGGTGATGTAATGCAAGGGCCGGAGGGGTGCCGTTTTTGGCTGGGTCAAGAATCAATGACAGGGTTAAACTTCAAAGGAAATCATGCCAGGCAGGGAAGAGGAAGTCCACAAGTGAAATTTCGATGAACGTGATTGATGGGTAAAAGCTTCCCGCACAGGAGTCTTCTCAACTGAGGGTTAAAGACGGATTGACAGAGGTTGGATTTTCCTTTGTGTCTACGAGGGGAATTCTAGGCTGGTTCCTCTTTTAACTCTGCCATCCCTTTCCCAACACATCTCCTTCCTCTCTTTCTCCTTCCTCTCCTTTTCCTTCCTTCTCCCTCTCCGTATCCATTCTCCCTCCCTGACTTCGCCTCCCCCCCATCTTTTCCTCCCTGCCTTTCTATTCTATTCTTCCTTCCTCACTTCCCTTCCTTCTCCCTCTCCTTCTCCTTTCTCCCTCCCTCTTTTCCTTCCTTTCTTCCCCTCCCGCCCTCTTTTTCTTCCTGCCTTCTTATTCTATCCTTCCTTCCTTCCTGTCCCTTCTCCTTTCTTCCTTTTTCCTCCTTTCTTCTTCCCTCTCTTCCCCCTCCTTCCCCCTCTCCTTCCTTCCTTCCTCCTTCCTTCTCTCCCCCTCCCTTCCTCCATCTTTTCCTTCCTGCCTTCCTGCCTTCCTATTCCATCCTTCCAGCCTTCCTACCCTTCCTTCTCCCTTATCCTTTCTCCCTCCCTTCCTTCTCTTACTTCACCTTCTTCCCGCCCTCTTTTCCTTCGTGCCTTCCTATTTTATCCTTCCTTCCTTCCTCTCCCTTCTCCTTTCTTTCTTCTTCCATCCCTCCTTCTCTCCTCCCTTCCTTCCTCTCTCCTTCCTTCCTTCCTTCCTTCCTTCCTTCTCATCTTGTCAGGTGTGAAAAACCAGGTTAATACATGAAGGTTACAATTAGACTGATTTATCGCTAATGCACATGAGCCTTTTCAAGGGAGCCGAATGGCCTGAATGTGACCCCGGGAGACACCCAGAGGGAAGGATCCTTCCACAAGTGGGCGAGCAAACATCCTGGCCTTCCTTCTGTGGGATGCCGGAAACATGAAGGGCACAAATAATCATTAAAGCAAAGATCAGATTATTTGGTCCAGGCAGCTGAAGCACACGGGGCATCCATCAGGGACGGGCAGCAGGTGGTGCTGTCCCAGGGACGGGCAGAGTCCTCAGAGGTCTCCCAGAATGTCCTTGGGCATCCCTGGCTGGTACTATGGACGGTAAGGAAGCCCAGCTCTCTGCGAATGGATTAGCCAGGTGGATTTGGCCTTCGGGAAGGATGGAAGGCTGGGCAAAGGTTGCTTTATCTGGTCAAAAATCCACACAGAAGCACATTTTTTAAGGGGAGAGATGGGCGGGGGGGAGGGGGAAGGAGAGAGGGAGAGAGAGGGGGGGAGAAAAGAAGAAGATATGGAGAAATGAGAAGAAGAGGAAAGGAGAGAGCAAAAGGGGAAGGAAGGATGGAAGGAAGGAAAGAAAAAGAAAGCGAAAGAAAGAAAAAGAAAGGAAGGAGGGAAGGAGAGAAAGAAAGAGGGTAGGGAGAAAAGATGTGGAGAAATGAAAAGAAGAGAAGGAGAGAGCAAAAGAGGAAGGAAGGGAAGGAAGGAAGGAAGAGGAAGGAGAGAGGGAGGGATAAAAGAAGATGGAGACATGAGAACAAGAGTAGGAGGAAAATAGAGAGCAAAAGAGGAAGAAAGGGAAGGAAGGAAGAAAGAAAAAGGAGGGAGAGAGTGAGGGATAAAAGAAGAAGATGGAGGCATGAGAAGAAGAGAAGGAGGAAAGAAGACAGCAAAAGAGGAAGGAAGGATGGAAGGAAAGAAAGAAAGAAAAGGAAAAAGAGAGAAAGAAAGAAAGAAAAAGAAAGAAGGGAGGGAGAAAAGGACATGAGGAAAGGAGAGAGCAAAGGAGGAAGAAGGAAGGAAGAAAGAAAAAAAGAAAGAAAGAAAGAAAGAAAGAGAGAGGAGGGAGAGAGTGAGGGATAAAAGAAGGATGGAGACATGAGAAGAAGGAGGAAAGGAGACAGCAAAAGAGGAAGGAAGGATGGAAGGAAAGAAAGAAAAAGAAAGGGAGGGAAGGAGAGAGAGAAAGAAAGAAAGAAAGAAAAAGAAAGAGAAAGAAAGAAAGAAAGAGAGAGGAGGGAGAGAGTGAGGGATAAAAGAAGAAGATGGAGACATGAGAAGAAGAGAAGGAGGAAAGGAGACAGCAAAAGAGGAAGGAAGGATGGAAGGAAAGAAAGAAAAAGAAAGAAAAAGAAAGAAAAGAAAGAAAGGAGAGAAGGAGAGAGAAAGAAAGAAAGAAAGAAAGAAAGAAAGAAAGAAAGAAAGAAAGAAAGAAAGAAAGAAAGGGGGTAGGGAGAAAAGAAGATGTGGAGAAATGAGAAGAAGAGAAGGAGGAAAGGAGACAGCAAAAGAGGAAGGAAGGATGGAAGGAAAGAAAGAAAAAGAAAGAAAAAGAAAGAAAAAGAAAGAAAAAGAAAGAAAAAGAAAGAAAAAGAAAGAAAAGAAAGAAAAGAAAGAAAGGAGAGAAGGAGAGAGAGAGAGAGAGAGAAAGAAAGAAAGAAAGAAAGAAAGAAAGAAAGAAAGAAAGAAAGAAAGAAAGAAAGGGGGTAGGGAGAAAAGAAGATGTGGAGAAATTAGAAGAAGAGAAGGAGAGAGCAAAGGAGGAAGGAAGGAAGAAAAGAAAGAAAGAAGGAAAGAAAGAAAGAAAGAAAGAAAGAAAGAAAGAAAGAAAGAGGCAGCCCCCATTTTTAGGCTGACTTCCTCCTAGCCTCAACTTGCCTCCAAACAGGATCTAAAATGCAACGTGGACCGAATTCAAGAGAATCCCACTTCTGTAAAAAAAAAATGTGGGCTGGGTCGATTCCTCGGAAAGGCAGACCCCAAAGGCCTCCGTTTCACCTCTGCTGAGATCCGGTTGCGAAACCAGCCCAGACACTCCTACGAAGGGAACCGCCGTCTGATTCGCTTCTTCCCAGGAACTGGAGTTCACAGTCACCCATGACGGAAACTCTTTTTTCTTTTACAGAAGTTAAAGTCTTCGCTTCTTCCAAGGGGCAAAAAAAAAAACAGACACGCCAGGAAACCAACAGAAAAAAGCCCTTCGAAGGAGAGATTCTAGGAATAACCGACTGAGATGAAGACTCTGCTGACCTAACCAGATCTTCTAGGACACAGGGAGTGGGGGACCATGGGCCTTTTTATGACTTGTGGGCTTCGAACTCCACGCTGGCTCAGGAAGTCTGGGAGTTGAAGTCCACAAGTCATAAACAGGCCATCCTTTCCCCACCTCTGTTCTAGAATTAGAATAGCAATAGCAGTTAGACTTATATACCGCTTCATAGGGCTTTCAGCCGTCTCTAAGCGGTTTACAGAGTCAGCATATATCGCCCCCACAGTCTAGGTCCTCATTTCACCCACCTCGGAAGGATGGAAGGCTGAGTCAGCCTTGAGCCGGTGAGATTTGAACCGCTGAACTAGCAATAGCAGTTAGACTTATATACCGCTTCCTAGGGCTTTCAGCCCTCTCTAAGCGGTTTACAGAGTCAGCATATCGCCCCCAACAACAATCCGGGTCCTCATTTCACCCACCTCTGAAGAATGGAAGGCTGAGTCAACCTTGAGCCGGTGAGATTAGAACCGCTGAACTGCAGATAACAGTCAGCTGAAGTGGCCTGCAGTACTGCACCCCTAACCACTGCGCCACCTCGGAATACAACTGGAAGGGACTTCGGAGGTCTTCTAGTCCAGCCCCCTGCTCATGTGGGAGACCCCTACACCTTTTCAGACAAATGGCTGCCCAATTTCTTCTTTAAAAAACCTCCAGTGTTGGAGCATTCACGACTTCTGGAGGCAAGTCGTTCCGCGGGTTAATTGTCCTCACTGTCAGGAAATTCCTCCTCAGTTCCAGGTTGCTCCTCTCCTTGATTAGTTTCCATCCATTGCTTCTTGTCCTGCCTTCTTTGGTGTTTTGGAGTCTCCTTGCTTTGTAAAGTGACAAGATGTGTGACTGACAGAATATTGGAAGGGACCTTGGAGGTCTTCTATTCCAGCCCCCTGCTCAGACCGGAGACCCTATATCAATGTTTCTCAACCTTGGCAACTTGAAGATGTCTGGACTTCAAGTCCAGAATTCCCCAGCCAGCGAATGCTGGCTGGGGAATTCTGGGAGTTGAAGTCCAGACATCTTCAAGTTGCCAAGGTTGAGAAACACTGCCCTATATTATGGGCAAATGGATGTCCAATCTCTTCTTTAAAATCTCCAGTGTTGGAGCATTCACAACTTCTGGAGGCAAGTTGTTCCACGGGTTAATTTTCTTCTGTTAGGAAGTTTCTCCTTAATTCCAGGTTGCTCCTCTCCTTGATTAGTTTCCACCCATCTTACCTTCTGGTGCTTTGGAGAATAATTTGACCCCTTCTTCTTTGGGGCAGCCCCTCAAATATTGGAAGACTGCTATCATGTCTCCCCTGGTCCTTCTTTTCTTGAGACTAGCCAAACCCAATTCCAGCAACATCGTACGTTTTAGCCTCCAGGCCTTTGATCCTCTTCTCTGCACTTTTTCCAAAGTCTCAACATCCTTTTTTTTTGTAGAGCGGTGACCAAAAACTGGATGTAGTATTCTTGGTGTGGCCTTACTAAGGCTGCGGTGCTAATCCTTACTAAGGATTAGCCTTACTAAGGATTAGCGGTGCTAATGCTTAATCCTTGACACGTGATTTTGATTCTAGGCCTCTGTTTTTGCAACGAGGATGGCGTTAGCTTTTTCGGCTGCTGCTGCACACGGCTGACTCATGTTTAAGGGATCATCCATGAAGACATCAAGGTCCCTAAGAGTTCCTCAACTCCTTTTTCACGTTTGATCTGTTTGCAATCTCAAGGGATGAATCAGAGGTTGAGGCAAACCGAAAGGCAGCTGAGGACAGCTCCGTATCTGGAATGAGATCCAGTTCTCTGCTCAGGCACGGAACCGATAGCCACCGTAATCCTTGCCATTGTGAAGATGATCCGCCCAGATTTTCAGATGGAGGCCAAGTCATTAGGCAGAGCACTGGAGCAGGAGTTGTGGAGGACATGGACCTCATGGCCACCACCCGCGGCTGAGTTCTGCCAACGTGCCTCCATCTTCTCAGCAGAAGTGAAGGTTCTCGGTTCCTTTCATCTCCAGCTAAGTTCTTGAGATGATTTCAGTCAACTCTGTGAGGGATCTTGGAGTCTTCGTGGACAACCGGTTAAATCTGAGCCAGCCATGTGCAGCGGCAGTCAAAAAAGCCAATGCATTCCTAAGTTGCATTAACAGAGGGATGCAAATCAAGATCAAGGGGGGTACTAATTCCACTTTACAAAGCCTTAGTAAGACCACACCTAGAGTACTGCATCCAGTTTTGGTCACCACACTATAAAAAAGATGTTGAGACTCTAGAAAAAGACTGCAGAGAAGAGCAAGAAAGAGGATTAGGGGACTGGAGGCTGAAACATATGAAGAACGGTTGCAGGAACTGGGTATGTCTAGTTTAATGAAAAGAAGGACCAGGGGAGACATGATAGCAGTCTTCCAATATCTCAGGGGTTGCCACAAAGAAGAGGGAGTCAAACTACTCTCCAAAGCACCTGAACTCCAGACAAGGAACAATGGATGGAAACTAACCAAGGAGAGATCCAACCTGGAAATAAGGAGACATTTTCTGACAGTGAGGACAATCAACCCATGGGACAGAAGCCGTTGTGGGAGTTCCATCATTGGAGGCTTTCAAGAGGAAACTGGACTGCCACCTGTCAGAAATGGCGTAGGGTCTCCTGCTTGAGTAGGGGGTTGGACTAGATGACCTACAAGGTCCCTTCCAACTCTGTTAATATGGGTCAGTTTACCTCCTTGCTGGAGGTTTCCACATAACCTAAACCCGTCCATCCAGGAGATTTGGGTGTCCTGGAAAGATGGCAGGTTTTGAAGAAGAGATTGGACAACCATTTGTCAGAAATGGAACAGGGCCGTGGCCTCCAACCTTTTGAGCATCAAGGACGTTTCCATGGAGAAAGGTTTTTCTGTGGACCCGAGATCCGTTGCGTGGTACAGTCTTTTTGTAGATGGTTGGCTGTCTTTCACAGTCAGGCAAATCACTTGAATTTAACCACAGCACAACACATCCTGGAAACCTCTTGGATCTGCTGAGTCCTTCTGACATTGCCTTCACCCTGGCTGAGGAGCACTAGTGTTTCACAACTCAGACAATTTGAAGATGGAGGATTCCCAGAATTCCCCAGCCAGCCAACCTTGAGAACTTGAAGGTGGTGGACTTCAACTCCCAGAATTCCCCAGGCAGCCAACCTTGAGAGCTTGAAGGTGGTGGACTTCAACTCCCAGAATTTCCAAGGAAGCCAACCTTAAGAACTTGAAGGTGATGGACTTCAACTCCCAGAATTTCCAAGGAAGCCAACCTTAAGAACTTGAAGGTGGTGGACTTCAACTCCCAGAATTTCCAAGGAAGCCAACCTTAAGAACTTGAAGGTGGTGGACTTCAACTCCCAGAATTTCCAAGGAAGCCAGCCTTAAGAACTTGAAGGTGGTGGACTTCAACTCCCAGAATTTCCAAGGAAGCCAACCTTGAGAACCTGAAGGTGATGGACTTCAACTCCCAGAATTCCCCAGCCAGCCAACCTTGAGAACTTGAAGGTGATGGACTTCAACTCCCAGAATTCCCCAGGCAGCCAATCTTGAGAACTTGAAGGTGATGGACTTCAACCACCAGAATTTTTCAGCCAGCCAACCTTGTTAACTTGGTGAACTTCAACTCCCAGAATTCCCCAGGCAGCCAACCTTGAGAACTTGAAGGTGGTGGACTTCAACTCCCAGAATTCCCCAGCCAGCCAACCTTAAGAACTTGAAGGTGGTGGACTTCAACTCCCAGAATTCCCAGCCAGCCAACCTTAAGAACTTGAAGGTGTTGGACTTCAACTCCCAGAATTCTCCAGCCAGCCAACCTTGTTAACTTGGTGAACTTCAACTCCCAGAATTCCCCAGGCAGCCAACCTTAAGAACTTGAAGGTGGTGGACTTCAACTCCCAGGATTCTTCAGCCAGCCAACCTTGAGAACTTGAAGGTGGTGGACTTCAATTCCCAGAATTCCCTAGCCAGCCAACCTTGTTAACTTGGTGGACTTCAACTCCCAGAATTCCCCAGCCAGCCAACCTTGAGAACTTGAAGATGATGGACTTCAACTCCCAGAATTCTTCAACTTTGACTTCAACTACCAGGATTGAAATCAAAGTTGAAGAATTCTGGGAGTTGAAGTCCATGCAGCCATGTTTGAGGAAACACTGCCTTAGCCATCAGTGGTTGCAACCTTTCTGACCCCTGGGGATATGTTAAATGGGACAAGCTTTGCCCTCTAAGGGCCTTGGGTCAGGCAGGCCCCATCAGAGGTGGGTTGCTCCCTGTTTGGCCCGGAATCCACCCATGGACCTCCTTGAAATAAGATGTGAGCAAGGAAGGAGGAGAAGGAACAGCCAACTTCAGGCTGGAAGAAAATCCCACCTCCTTGACGAATGAGTGACTGAGAATATCCTGTTGAGATCAGAAGACGAGCCTCCATCTGCTTTGCATTGCTACTACAGACTTACTCCACCCTATGTTCTTAATGGGCCAGGCCCATCTGGAATGAAATCCCTCGTGAAACGGGGGGGGGGGATTTCCCACTTCCCACCCAGTCTCTAAAGCAATGTTTTTCAACCTTGGCAACTTAAAGATGTCCGGATTTCAACTCCCAGAATTCCCCAGCCAGCAAAGCTGTCTGGGGAATTCTGGGAGTTGAAGTCCGGACATCTTCAAGTTGCCAAGGTTGAAAAACACTGCTCTAAAGCCCCAGTTGCTGGTCTTCTCCAAGATTTCCTTTCATTATTTTTGAGTTCCTCCTCGTACAAAACTTCTGAGAACTTTCAGAGGAAGTTTCAGAAGTTCCTCGTCAGAGTGACAGCCGGAAGGGTAAATGCAAGAGAGAGAGAAGAAAAAGCAGAAGTTTTGCAAAACTCCTGTTTCCATTCCACTCATACTCGCCTTCGTGATATTGTTATCATTGTTAAACCCTCCTACACCCTGTAGATGAGATTACCAATTTTAATAGCTGTCCTTGAGTAAACAGCACCCTAATTACGCCAGAGAACTGAAGTTGCCACAGATGGTATCTAAAGTCTTTCAAGATACCCATGAGCATGTTTTGTGTTTTGTTATCAGCCTCATGTTGCACTGTGGCAATTAACACCTTAGGTGTGTGTCTCTGTGTGTTTCTTTTTGGCTTCTGGGATAATAAGGACATTATTGACTAAATAAACCATAAGTTAAATAGGAGGTGTTGCAAGTTGCAAAGGAAGAGGGGAGGGCCGGATTTACACAACTTGAAATTGTGTTCTGCAGCGGATCGCTAGGTTTGAAGAATATTGAATTATTGAGGAATAAGGGATACTGAGAAATAAAGAAGTTTGGGATTAGAAGATCCCAACCTGAGATTTGGTTGGCATGGATATTTGTGATATATAGTTTGGACTAGTGGTTAAGGCACCACTGGAAAGCAGGAGAACTATGAGTTCTAGTCCTGCCTTAGGCTCGAAAGCCAGCTGGGTGATTTCGGGCCAATCACCAGGAGGCTGGGAGTTCTAGTCCCACCTTAGGCATGAAAAATGGCTGGGTGACTTTTGAGCCAATCACCAGGCGATGGTGAGTTCTAGTCACCTTAGCCATGAAAGCCAGCTGGGTAACTGGGCCAATCACCAGGAGGCTGGGAGTTCTAGCCCCACCTTACAATACAATACAATAGCAGAGTTGGAAGGGACCTTGGAGGTCTTCTAGTCCAACCCTACACCACTTCAGACAAATGGCTATCCAACTCTTCTTAAAGACTTCTTCACAACTTCTGGAGGCAACTTCTGTTCCACTGATTAATTGTTCTCACCGTCAGGAAATTTCTCCTCAGTTCTAAGTGGCTTCTCTTTGATTAGTTTCCACCCATTGCTTCTTGTTCTGTCCTCAGGTGCCTTGGAGAATAGTTTGACTTCCTCTTCTTTGGGGCAACCCCTGAGATATCGGAAGACTGCTATCCTGTCTCCCCTGGTCTTTCTTTTCATTAAACTAGACATACCCAGTTCTTGCAACCGTTCTTCATATGTTTTAGCCTCCAGTCCCCTAATCTTCTTTGTTGCTCTTCTCTGTGCTCTTTAGAACAGAACAGAACAGAATAGAATAGAATAACAGAGTTGGAAGGGACCTTGGAGGTCTTCTAGTCCAAACCCCTTCCTAGACAGGAAATCTTACACCACTTCAGACAAATGATTATCCAACATCTTCTTAAAGGCTTCCAGTGTTGGAGATTTCTGGAGGCAACTTCTGTTCCACTGGTTAATTGTTCTCACTGTCAGGAAATTCCTCAGTTCTAAGTTTCTTCTCTCCTTGATTAGTTTCCACCCATTGCTTCTTGTTCTACCCTCAGGTGCTTTGGAGAATAGCTTGACTCCCTCTTCTTTGTGGCAACCCCTGAGATATTGGAAGATGCTATCCTGTATCCCCTAGTCCTTCTTTTCATTAAACTGAAAACCGTTCTTCCTATGTTTTAGCCTCCAGTCCCCTAATCCTCTTTGTTGCTCTTCTCTGCACTCTTTAGAATAGAATAAAACAGAATAGAATAGAATAACAGAGTTGGAAGGGACCTTGGAGGTCTTCTAGTCCAAATCCCTTCCTAGACAGGAAATCCTACACCACTTCAGACAAATGATTATCCAACATCTTCTTAAAGGCTTCCAGTGTTGGGACATTCACAACTTCTGGAGGCAACTTCTGTTCCACTTATTCATTGTTCTAACTGTCAGGAAATTCCTCAGTTCTAAGTTGCTTCTCTCCTTGGTTAGTTTCCACCCATTGCTTCTTGTCCTGCCTTGAGGTGCCTTGGAGAATAGTTTGACTCCCTCTTCTTTGTGGCAACCCCTGAGATATTGGAAGATGCTATCCTGTCTCCCCTGGTCCTCCTTTTCATTCAACGAGACATCCCCAGTTCCTGCAACCGTTCTTCATGTGTTTTAGCCTCCAGTCCCTAATCCTCTTTCTTGCTCTTCTCTGCACTCTTCCCAGAGTCTCCACATCTTTTCTACATCGTGGCGACCAAAACTGAATGCAAATATTCCAAGTGTGGGCTTTCCAAGGCCTTATAAAGTGCTTTTAAACCCTTCAGGTGATCTTGATTCTCTCCCTCTGTTGATGCAGCCTAGAACTGGGTTGGCTTTTTTGGCAGCTGCTGCCCACGGCTGGCTCCTATTTAATCGATGGTCCACTAGGACTCCAAGATCCCCCTCATTATAGCGTCCTGCTGTTGAACCCAATACTATCTATAGTCTCCGTCTGCGTTTCTTGCTTTCTGGTACTTTTCCATCTGAACTTTAATAACCGTTCCTGAGAACTGACTCGAGGGACGTTATCTCTGATCTGATGCCTCATCTCAGCTGCTTCTGTGACCTGTAAGGGAGGGGGTGGGAGTGACGCCCCAGTTTCGGGTGTTGGCTGCACAGCCAGTTCTTCTTTGAGCTTTCCTGATAACGGAGCGCAGCGTAATGTGTGATTGGACTCTCTCGGGCTGGGAGAGCAGGTCGCCCTGCACGATGTGGTAACATGGTTGATTACTCTGGTTGTAAATCTTCCGTCCATCCACAGTTCACTCAAGTGCCTTTTCTTTCTTTCTTTCTTTTCTTTTCTTTCTTTCTTTCTTTCTTTCTTCTTTCTTTCTCTTTCTCTCCCTCTTCCTTCCTTCTTTCCTTCCCTCCCTTTCTTCTTTCCTTCCTTCTTTCCTATTGTACTTCCTCCTTCCCTCTTCCTCCCTCCCTCCCTCCTCCTCCCTCCCGCTTTTCTTTCTCTCTCTCTCTTTCTTTTTCTTTCTTTCCTCTTTCTTTCTTTCCCTCGCTCTTCCTTCCTTCCTTCTTTCCTTCCCTTCCTTCTTTCTTTCCTTCTTTCTTTCTTTTTCTACTTCCTCCCCCCCTCTTCCTCCCTCCCTCTCCCCTTCCCTCCACCCTCCTTCCTCACTTCTATCCCTCCCTCCCTCCTTTCTTTCTTTATTTCTTTTTCTCTCTCTCTTTCTTTCTTTCTCTCTCTTTCCTCTTTCTTTCTTTCTTTCTTTCTTTCTTTCTTTCCCTCGCTCTTCCTTCAGTCCTTCTTTCCCTCCCTCCCTTTCTTCTTTCTTTCCTTTCTTTTTCTACTTCCTCCCTCTCTCCCTTCTTTCTTTCTTTCTTTCTTTCTTTCTTTCTTTTCTTCTTTCTCTCTATCTCTTTTTCCCTCTCTTTCTTTCCTCTTTCTTTCTTCCCCTTGCTCTTCATTCCTTCCCCCCCCTTTCTTCTTCCCTTCTTTCTTTCTTTTTCTACTAACTCCCCCCTCCCTCTTTCTCCCTCCTCCCTCTCTTCCCTCCTCTTCTTCCGCCTCACTTTTTCTCTCTCTCTCTCTCTTTCTTTCTTTCTTTCTTTCTTTCTTTCTTTCTTTCTTTCTTTCTTTCTTTCTTTCTTCTTTCTTTCTTTCTTTCTTTCTTTCTTTCTGTCTCCTAACTCACTCTCAGTGACTCCAGATGCCGTAAAGAATTTAAATCCAAATGCAAAACCCAATAAAGGCCACACACCTACACCCCCCCTTGCTACAAGACTCAAACTCACCACTTTTTATTCCCCAGGTCCTTGGCAGAACCAGGTCTTCAGGTGGACCGGGGGGGGGGGGGGGCTGGACCAGGAATGATATTTCACAGGGAAGGAGCCACCACCAAGAAGGCCCTGCCAGATGGAGCTCTTGAAGAGAGAGTGGCCCTAACACCCCCTTTCCCCCCCTTCTCTGGCTGGTCTAGTGGATATGATTGGCAGAAGACCCCGGGGGGACACGGAGCCCATCAAGTGATTGATCTGTTTGTTGTCGGGGGCAGGGCGGGGGAGTTTATTAATTTTTGTACTGGGGTTTTATCTTTGTAGTCCTCCCAAACTCACTGTCAGCAATTGGGCAGCCATGTAAAATTCCCAAACAAACAAATAAATAAGTACAGGCAGTTCTCGATTTATAATTGCAAGGGAGCCCAATATTTCCGTTGCTAAGCGAGACGGTTGTTAAGTGAGTTTCCCACAACCTTTCTTGCCACCGTCGTCAAGGCCTCCAAACAACAGCCAGAACCGAAGAAGCTTCTTGGATGAGAAGCGAAACCTCTTCAACCCCAAGAAAGTCCCGTTGCCTCTTGAAAAAAAGGGACGGGATGCATGGGATTCACTGAACGGCGGCGGTAACTCGCTTAACAACGGTGGCAAAAAGAGAAGGTGGCAAAAAGCGGGGGAAACCTCACCCAGCATGGGAAATTCTGCTCCCGCTGCGGTGGTATGTTGAGCTGCAGGTTAAATGAGGTGGAGATTTTGCCTTGAAATAGACGGACTTAGAAAATAAAAAAAGATAAACGGTTTGCAGGATTCCCCCGCGCTGATGTGGAAACCTGAAGGCCGTCGGGCAGAGGTCCAAGGGCTCTTGGTCAACTGGGGTTTCTGCCGGTCACAGAAAGAAGGTCCACTCAGAAAATTCAGCACAGACGAATCTCCAGACTGTCCTCCCTGCACCTCTCAAACCAACCAGCTGCAGAGGGAACAATTCGGAGGTGCAGATTTTGCACACTCTCTGCTCTCTTATAGACGGGTGGAAATCCAGAATTTTGGCCACCGATTTAGAGCTGCTGAGGGAGGGAGGAGATGGGGAAGGGAGGGAGGGAGGATGAAAAGGAAGAAAGAAGCCGGAAGGGAGAGGATGGGAATGGGAAGAAGGAAGAAAAGGAGGGAGAGAGTCAGGGAGGAGATGGGAATGAAAAGGAGGGAGGGAGGGAAGGAGGTGATGAGGAAAGGAAGGAAGGAAGAAATGAAGAAAGGAGGAGATGGGAATGGAAAGATGGGGGAGGAGATAAGAAAAGAGGAAGGAAGGAAGGAAGGAAGGAAGGAGAAGGAAGGAAGGAGGGGGAATTGGAAAAGAAGGAAGGAGGGAATAGCATAGCATAGAATAAATATTGGAATAAAGAATCGAATAGAATAAATATTGGAATAAAGAATAGAATAGAATAAATATTGGAATAAAGAATAGAATTAGAATAGAACAGAACAGAACAGAATAAATATTGGAATGAAGAATATGATAGGATAGGATAGAGCTGGAAGGGACCTTGGAGGTCTTCTAGTCCAGCCCCTTTCTCAAGCAGGAGAGCCTATCCTAGTGACCATCTAGAGACTCTTCTTAAAAACCTCCAGTGATGGAGAGGCCACGATTTCTGGAGGCAATCCCTGCTTAATTTTACAGGAATCACAAACAAGCGTAACTTTTAACTTTTTGCTGTGTGAAACAGAGGAAGAAATGAAGGCAAAGTTTATGCTTTTAATGTTTAGGAAAGACAGATTAAAGAAAGCGAGTCAAGCTGTAAGTTTAGAGAAAGAGGTAAATGTATAAGATTCGGTTTTTGCCTTGCGTTGTTCTTGTTATTATTATAATTAAATCCCTTTCACGATCAGCCCCTGCCACTTCAAACCCCACCCATATCCTCAAGCCACGTTCTACGTCTGCTCCTTGACCTACGACCACAGTCGAGCCCAAAAGTTCCACTCTCCAGCAAGACAGTTGTTAAGTAAGCTTTGCACCTTTTTTAACGACATTTCTTGCCACCGTTCTTAAGTGAATCACTCCAGTCGTTAAGCTAGTAACATGGTCGTTAAGCGAATCCGGCCTCCCCACTGACTTTGCTCGTCAGACGGTCGCAAAAGGGGATCACGTGACCCTGGAACACTGCGACCGTCATAAAGACGAGCTAGATGGCAAGCATCTGAATTTTGATCCCATGGCCACGGGACACTTTTTACTTTGTAAAAGGCTGTAACTTTGAACGGTCACTAAACGAACTGTCGTAAATCGAGGACTGCGGGTGAATTGTCGTAAATCGAGGACCGCAGGTGAATTTTTCCAAGTCACCTTCCAGTCGCCCAGCCGTTTATTCTGTGCTCAATTATCCACCCAAAACCTCAATTATGCCATTTTTTTTTCTCCCCAAACTAGCAAAAGGAGGAATTTTCTTCCCTTTCAATTTGGTTTCTCGTGGGATCCTCCTGATTTCTCTCCCCCCCCCGTTGTTTCTCCTCCTCCTCCTTTTTTTTTTTTAACCTTCGCCTGAATCCCGACTCCTTTCTAGATCCGCCTTTAATTAAAAAGCCACAATTGGCTCGTTGAGAAAGTTCTTGTAAATCCTGCCCCCCTGGGAGGATTTTTCATTCTGGAGAAGTTGCAGAGAGGGAGGGAGGGAGGGAAGCCGTCAGGTGGAAGGAGAGCGTGGGACCCAGGAATTCCCCGCTTCTGGAGAATTGGGGGCCCTTGGTCTTTTGGGATATTTTATTATTTATTCATTCGATGGTGTAGGTTTTTTTTTTTTAAAAAAAGAACAAATCCTGCCTGGATTTCTTCGGGAGCCACTCAAGAGTGTGAAAATACATAATGCTCCCTCCTCCTCCTTCTCCTCCTCCTATTTTTCTAGTGACAACAACAGCCCTGTGAAGTGGGTTGGATTGAGGGAGGAAAAATAACCCAGCTGGCTTTTGTGCCTAAGGCGGGACTAGAACTCCCTGTCTCCCGGTGAGTGGCCCAAAGTCACCCAGCCGGCTTTCATGGCTAAGGTGGGATTAGAACTCACAACCTCCTGGTGATTGGCCCAAAATCACCCAGCCGGCTTCTGTGCCTAAGGCAGGACTAGAACTCCCAGGTCTCCTGGTGATAGGTCCAAAGTCACCCAGCTGACTTTCACGCTAGAACTCACTGTCTCTTGGTGATTGGCCCAAAGTCACCCAGCCGGCTTTCATGCCTAAGGCGGGACTAGAACTCCTCGCCTCCTGGTGATTGGCCTAAAGTCACCCAGTGAGATTTCATGGCTAAGGTGGGACTAGAACTTCCAGTCTCCTGGTGATAGGTCCAAAGTCACCCAGCCGACTTTCACGCTAGAACTCACTGTCTCCCGGTGATTGGCCCAAAGTCCTCCAGCCACCATTCATACCTCAGTCAGGACTAGTCTCCTAGTTTCTAGAACAAGCTCTACACCACATGGCTGTCTTTATTTTATTTTTTTTAAAAAAATAAGGTTAAAAAGAAATAATTCAAGGCGAGAAAAAGACACGAAAAAGAAAGAACTGAAGGAGAAAGCTAAAAGTGCAAGAAAGGAAAAATAAAAAAGGACAAAGAAAAATCCTTGAGTTACAATCACAACTGAGCCCAAAATTTATGTCGCTAAGTGAAACATAGGTTAAGTGAGTTTTGCCCCGTTTTACGGCTTTTCTTGCCAGGGTTGTTAAGTGAATCGTGGCATCCGATAGTCACACGGTTGTTAAGTGAATCCTGCTTCCCTGTTGACTCTGATCATCAGAAGGTTGGGAAAGAGGATCACATCCAAACCGTCATAAGTACATGCCAGTTGCCAAGCCTCTGAATTTTGAGCACATGACGAAGGGGACCTTGCAACGGTCGTAAGTGTGAAAGTGTGAAAGACCCTCCTAATTCCCTTTTTCCAATGCCGTTGTGACTTTGAACGGTTGCTAAGTCGAGGACTGGCTGTATGAAGGAACTACTTTCAATTTTCTTGACAGCAATGATAATATTTGCCTCCTTCTCTTCGGACTCTAACCATCCTGCCTAATCGTAAATTGTTCATTTGTCTTAATTTTATTTTTTTTCTCTTTCGTGCGAAAAGTCTACAAGGGATTTCCCGCCAGCCCTAAATGTAGATCTTGTCTTTCTTTTTGGAGGGTTGTTTTTGGCTTTATTGTGTAGCCATGTCAGCAAATTCTGCCAACTTGGCCAAGAACTTGCGTGGTGCCCAATCTTTCCATCTTTTGCCTGCCATCGTTTGAAAGAAAAGTCTCGGTTCCCACGATGTCGCCCAGCTGTGGAGAAATCTTCCCAGCCTTGAATTTCAGAAGTTTTTAAAACTTTTTTTCCAATTCTTGGTGGTTGCTTTGTTTTTCCCCTCCTCGGGTGCACGGAGGCCATTTGTGAGTTCATCGCCTCCTTTCCCTGGAAGAGAAAATCTGGAGCCCAAAACCAGGATGCGGATGATCAAGTCAAGCAGGAACAGGCAGGCAGCTCTCTTGCCCTCCCTCGCTCCCGGAGATGGAATCTTGGCTTGGCCCATCAGGTTGGCACAAAAGGATCCAGCCTTTCCGTCTTTAAACGGGGAAGCTCACGGAACAAGGCCAAGCCATGCGAATCCCAGGTGGAAAAACATTTGTATTTTATTTTATTTATTATTTTATTTATTATTTTATTTATTATTTTATTTATTATTTTATTTATTATATTATTTATTATTTTATTTATTATTTTATTTATTATTTTATTTATTATTTTATTTATTATTTTATTTATTATTTTGTTTATTATTTTGTTTATTATTTTGTTTATTATTTTGTTTATTAATTAATTTATTGTTTTGTTTATTTATTTATTTATTATTTTGTTTATTATTTTATTTATTTATTTATTATTTTACTTATTTATTTATTTATCGATTGATTTATTAATTTATTTATTAATTTATTATTTCATTAATTAATTAATTAATTAATTTTATTTATTTTATTCATTTTATTTATTTTATTTATTTTATTTATTTATTTTATTTATTTTATTTATTTTATTTATTTTATTTATTTTATTTATTTTATTTATTTTATTTATTTTATTTATTTTATTTATTTTATTTATTTTATTTATTTTATATTTTATTTTATTTTACCTTACTTTACTTTATTATTTATTTTATTTTATTATACATTTTATTTTATATTTTATTTTATTGTTTTGTTTTATTTAAAATAATTAACCCGAAATAATATTCATTACAGTGATTATTCATTAACAAGAATTAAATAAATGAATATAATGAGTTATTTTATTTCATTTTATATAAAATAATTACCAACGATAGACAAGAATTAAATGGATATAATTAGTTATGTCATTGTTTTATTATTGTTTTACTTTATAGTTTATTATTTTATTTTATAGTTTATTTTATTTAAATAAAGTAGTACCGGTAATCCTCGATTTACAATCACAATTTAGTCCAAAATTTCCATTGTTAAATGAGATATTTCCTAATTAGCCCAGAGTCACCCAGCCGGTTTTCATGCCCAAGGCGGAACTAGAACTCTCTGCTTCCTAGTCCAGTGCCCTAACCACTAGACCAAAGTGGCTTCCAATTTTATAATTTTTATCCAAGTTTGACAACATGGTGTAAATAATTCCAGCATTAAAACGAGGACCTTCCAGATTAAGAAAACTGAGGGTGAAAATCAATTCTCCACAGAAAAAAAAAAAAAAAAGTCAAAATTTTCAAAATCCTTTGCTCAGTTTCCCCAAAAATGCAACAAAGGTCCTCCAGGATTTCATCACCCATTGATGTACAGGTAGTCCTCGACTTGCGACCACAATTGAGCCCCAAATTTACACTGCTAAGTGACACATTCGTTAAGTGAGTTTCGCCCCGTTTTATTGATGTTTTCTTGGCGCAGTTGTTAAGCCAATCATTGCAATTGTTAAGGGAATCCATTCTAAAGGTGGCGCAGTGGTTAAATGCAGCACTGCAGGCTACTGCTAGATCAGCAGTTCAGCGGTTCAAATCTCACCGGCTCAGGGTTGACTCAGCCTTCCATCCTTCCGAGGTGGGTAAAAATGAGGACCCAGATTGTTGGGGGCAATATGCTGACTCTCTGTAAACCGCTTAGAGAGGCCTGAAAGCCCTATGAAGCGGTATATAAGTCTACTGCTATTGCTATTGCTATTGCTATATTGCTTGTCTGCTCGTCAGAAGGTCACAAAGCGGGAATAACATGACACACACACCCCCGGGACTCTGCAACCGTCATACATATGAGGCAGCAGTTGCCAAGCATCTGCATAATGTCAAGTCACCTGACCTTGAGCAGAGTTCCAAAGTCATAAATCCAGATTTTGAAGGGCATTTCAGAAGCAATTTTGCAACTCTTTGCAAAGTTATTTTTCCCCCTCCTTTATCCAGGAGGAAAACTGGTCATTTCCAGCGCCATCCTAACTTGGAACGGTCGCTAAATGGAACCACTGTCACTATTCGTTTTTTCTATGCTGAATTTAGCATTTGCTTTTGATTCCTTTTCAGGAGTCCTCCAAGATTCGTCCAACCTGACTGAGCCGAGGTGGCGCAGTGGTTAAATGCAACACTGCAGGCTACTTCCGCTGACTGCAGTTCTGCAGTTCGGCTGTTCAAATCCCACCAGGCTCAAGGTTGACTCAGCCTTCCATCCTTCCGAGGTGGGTGAAATGAGGAGCCGGATTGTTGTTGGGGGCGATATGCTGACTCTGTAAACCGCTTAGAGAGGGCTGAAAGCCCTAGGAAGCGGTATATAAGTCTAACTGCTATTGCTATTGCTAACCTCCCTGGGAAAGTTCCCAATTGTTGCCCAAGAACTGCTCTTCCAGTTTCATTTCAGATGGGTTTTTTCAGGACAAAAAACTCCAAAACTTTGCCCAATTTTTTAGCGGATAAAGTTAAATAGTAATGATAACAACAACCCTTGCAAAGAGTTGTGAAATGGTTCGTGAGATATGCCGCAAAATCTGGTTTTATGACCTCTATATCGAAAGATATAGAATTTAAAAAAGGAGAAAAAGGATTTGAAAGGGTTTTTCATTCTTTCATTCCTTCCTTTTTTCCTTCCTTCCTTCCTTCCTTCTTTCTTTCCTTCCTTCCTTCCTTCTTTCTTTCCTTCCTTCCTTCCTTCCAATGGTAGGGTCTCCTGCTTGAGCAGGGGGCTGGACTAGAAGATCTCCAAGGTCCCTTCCAATTCTGTTATTCCTTCCTTCCTTCCTTCCTTCCTTCCTTCCTTTCTTCCTTCCTTCCTTTCTTCCAACTTCTTTCCTTCCAATGGCAGGGTCTCCTGCTTGAACAGGGGGCTGGACTAGAAGATCTCCAAGGTCCCTTCCAATTCTGTTATTCCTTCCTTCCTTCCTTCCTTCCTTCCTTCCTTCCTTCCTTCCTTCCTTCCTTCCTTCCTTCCTTCTAACTTCCTTCCTTCCAATGGTAGGGTCTCCTGCTTGAACAGGGGGCTGGACTAGAAGATCTCCAAGGTCCCTTCCAATTCTGTTCTTCCTTCCTTCCTTCCTTCCTTCCTTCCTTCCTTCCTTCCTTCCTTCCTTCCAACTTCTTTCTTTCCAATGGTAGGGTCTCCTGCTTGAGCAGGGGGCTGGACTAGAAGACCTCCAAGGTCCCTTCCAATTCTGTTATTCCTTCCTTCCTTCCTTCCTTCCTTCCTTCCTTCCTTCCTTCCTTCTTTCCTTCCTTCCAACTTCTTTCCTTCCAATGGTAGGGTCTCCTGCTTGAACAGGGGGCTGGACTAGAAGACCTCCAAGGTCCCTTCCAGATCTATTCTATTCTATTCTGCTGCTGCTCCCGCTCATCCCTAAAACCCCTTGGGAAGATTGCACAAAGGAACTTGGATGCAATCTTCTAAGCAAATATTTGGGCTTCTTTGCTTTGCTCTTTGGCCCACGAACCCTTTTTAAACCCTGTTTGTCAGTGTCAAAGTTACATAACTTGGATTAGGGCAGCCAAGTTGGCATTCAAATTTTCAGAAGTGGTGCACAGAGACAGCTAATGGGTAGAGCCCCATTGAGTTCCTCTGGGTCACTGGTCTGAAAGGTCTCATGCTTGAGCAAGGGGCTGGACTAGAAGGCCTCCAAGGTCTCTTCCAGCTCACCTCTGCTCTGCTCTGCTCCACTCCTATTCCTATTCCAAGCAATAGTTAGACTTATATACCGCTTCATAGGGCTTTCAGCCCTCTCTAAGCAGTTTACAGAGTCAGAATATTGCCCCCAACAATCCGGGTCCTCATTTTACCCACCTCGGAAGGATGGAAGGTTGAGTCAACCTTGAGCCGTGAGATTTGAACAGCCGAACTGCTGAATTGCAGTCAGCTGAGGTAGCCTGCAGTGCTGCATTTAACCACTGCGCCACCTCGGCTCCTATTCCATTCCATTTCTATTTCTATTATTTCTATTTTGATTTCTTTTCTTTTGCATTCCATTTCATTCTATATTCTGTTCTGTTCTGTTCTGCTGTACTCCACTCTACTCTATTCCTTATTCTATTCTATTCTATTCTATTCTGTTCTGTTCTGTTCTGTTCTGTTCTGTTCTGTTCCTATTCCTATTCCTATTCCTATTCCTATTCCTATTCCCATTCCATTTCATATTCTGTTATGTTCTGATCTGTTCTCTCCTCTCCCCTCCTCTTCCTTTCCCTTCCCTTCCCTTCTCTTCTCTTCTTCATTCCAATATTTATTCTATTCTCTTCTCTTCCCTGCTCTGCTCTGCTGTGTAATACACAACTGCAACATGGCTTTGCTGCCGTTTCTAGCACACTTCTGGAACTTAGCTAACAGTTGCGAAACTTTGAGAGGTTGATTTTTTTTTTATATACAGAAGAAGAATGGAATAGAGTTGGATGTGACCTTGGAGGTCTTCTAGTCCAAACCCTTGTTCAAGCAGGAGGCCCATTACAGAGAAAGATTTGTCCAGTCTCTTCTTAAAAAACCTCCACCCACAACTTCTGGTGGCAACTTCTGTTCCACTGCTTAAGTGTTCTCATTGTCAGGAAATTTCTCCTTCATCCTAGGTGGGTTTTCAGCCATTCCTTCTTCTCCTGGCTTCTGGGGCTTTGGAGAATAAGTTGCCACCCTGCTCTCTGTGGCAGCCTCTCAAATACTGGAAAGCTGCTATCATGTCACCCCTTTTAATTTTAAAATTAATTTAATGTTAATGTTTCCCGCGTGTGAAATTGGTAGAGTCACATTAAAACCCCTGTGTCAGCGTTCCAAATAGCATCCGAAATTAAATCAGAGTCCGAGGCAAAGGATTGCTCAAAGTCCCAATTGATGAAGAGAGACATGTTGGCACATCTGGGGAAACCCAAATCTGAAAGCTTCCCGGTTTCCCCCACCCAGTTGAATATTGATCTTGCCCCAGACCCACAAGTCCATCCCATGGTCCAATCGTCCACTGCCATGCTGGCAGTTCCACCCACCCAGTTCCGGTCAGTTCCTCTGGAACAAGCTCCCTGTGGAGATTCGAACCCTCACCATCCTCCAGGCCTTCCGCAAAGCCCTTAAAACCTGGCTGTTCCGACAGGCCTGGAGCTAAAGAGCTTTTGCCCCCCCTCTCGAATGGTATGGTTGTTGTGTGCTTTTAAATTGTGTATTGTTTTGTTCGTCTTTTTTATCCCTTATCTATATCCCCTTCCCTGACTTGGATTGTGAGCCGCCCTGAGTCCCCTTCGGGGAAAAGGGCGGCATATAAATGCAATAAATTCAATTCAATTCAGGTGCAGAGGTGCAAAGACAAAGGATGACCTTGCCTTTCTGGAAAGAATGTTGTTATGGCTACCTAGCATCTAACTCCGTGCAATTCCCCCAATCCCATTTTCCCACCGTAGAAAATGCATTGTAGAATAATAGAAAGTGTGGGAGGCCAAAGACCCAGAAGGAAAGAGGGCTGCAGACCTCTTGCTAAGCTCAGCAGAAACACCCTCAAAACTTCAACCTGTTCAGAAAGAGATCTCTTAGTTGTTGGTGTTTTTTTTTGAGGGGGGAGATGGATTGACATACTCGACTTTCACTCTCTTTAGCAATTCTGCACCCTCGCTTAACCTAACCTTAACCTAGCAATGGCCTTCCTCATTACAGGCTACGGATATAGACAAGGACACTAAAGTTATGAGCACAAGTGCAACTTTATTTGAAGGTTATGCAACAGAATTTTGCAATTCTGCAATTCTCCCTGCTCGGCCTTTATGCCTAAAGGAGGGTCAAAATTTCTGCTTTGGACTCAAATTTCTTTTATTGAGCCATTCTCTTGATGGTGTCTCTTCCTCCTTGTTCCTCGACCTTATTCCTTACACCCATATAAATAAATAAAGGGAGACTAGTATAGATCTATTTCAAGCTATTTAGCTCTCATCAGCTAGCCATACCCTTACTGGGAATCGAACCTGTGCTGTATTGCATCTTAGGCAGATGTGTTAACCATTAAGTCACAAGGTTCTTCTCCTTATCAGCTGAGCCAGGGAGAAAGGTATATATATTTGGGCATACCAGGGGTTGTGATTTTAAATATATACCTTTCTCCCTGGCTCAGCTGATAAGGAGAAGAACCTTGTGGCTTAATGGTTAACACATCTGCCTAAAATGCAATACAGCACAGGTTCTAATCCCAGCAAGGGTATGGCTAGCTGATGAGAGCTAAATAGCTTGAAATAGATCTATACTAGTCTCCCTTTATTTATTTATCAGCACAAATACAACACATATATATATATATTTCCAGTGCCATTGCATATATACACATTAACAGAGTTGGAAGGGGCCTTGGGGGTCATCTAGTCTAACCTCCCGCCCAAGCAGACCCTACAATATTTCTGACAAATGGCAGCCCAGTCTCTTCTTGAAAGCCTCCAGTGATGAAGCTCCCACAACTTCTGGAGGCAATTTCTGTTCCATGGCTTGATTGTCCTCACTGTTAGGAAGTTTCTCCTTAAAGAAACTCCTTAAGAGCCGAGGTGGCGCAGTGGTTAGGGTGCAGTACTGCAGGCCACTTCAGCTGACTGCTATCTGCAGTTCAGCGGTTCAAATCTCACTGGCTAAGGTTGACTCAGCCTTCCATCCTTCCGAGGTGGGTAAAATGAGGACCCAGACTGTGGGGGCAATATGCTGGCTCTGTAAACCGCTTAGAGAGGGCTGAAAGCCCTATGAAGTGGTATATAAGTCTAATTGCTATTGCTATTGCTATTGCTAATTCCAGGTTGCTTCTCTCCTTGATTAGTTTCCACCCATTGCTTCTTGTTTTGTCCTCTGGTGCTTTGGAGAATAGCTTGACTCCCTCTTCTTTGGGGCAACCCCTGAGACATTGGAAGACTGCTATCATGTCTCCCTTAGTCCTTCTTTTCATTAAACTAGACATACCCAGTCCCTGCAACCGTTCTTCACATGTTTTAGCCTCCAGCCCCCTAATCCTCTTTCTTGCTCTTCTCTGCACTCTTTCCAGAGTCTCCACATCTTTTCTACATCGTGGTGACCAAAACTGAATGCAGATATTCCAAGCGTGTGCTTATCTTTATAGAGTGGTATTAGTACCTCCCTTGATCTTGTTTGGATCCCTCTGTTAATGCAACTTCGAACAGTCCCTAAGTGAATGGCAGCTGCATCACGTGGGAGAGAGGGAGGGGGAAGAGGGCACCTCCTTAACAATTCCCAGCACATATTATAGATGCCGGTAGTGGAGATTTTGTCTCTAGGTGTGGAACGATAAAGGGCACAGCTTGGAAGGATTGGCACATGTCATTCATAGCTTTGGGCCTGTCATGAATTCACATGGAGAATCAGAACCCAGATCTCATTCTCTCCGCCCCCCCCCATCTCTGTCTCTCTTTCTGTCTCTCTCTCTCTGTGGCTGTGTGTCTGTCTTCTGTCTCTCTCTGTGTGTCTGTCTGTCTGTCTGTCTCTCTCTCTCTCTTTCTCTCTCTGTGTATGTCTCTCTCTCTGTCTCTGTCTCTATCTGTGGCTGTGGCTGTCTCTCTCTCTCTTTCTCTCTGTCTCTCTCTCTCTGTGTGTGTGTGTGTCTGTCTCTCTCTCTTTGTGTATGTCCCTCTCTGTCTCTGTCTCTGTCTCTGTCTCTGTGTGTGTGTGTGTTTGTGTGTGTCAGTCTCTCTCTCTCTTTCTCTTTCTCTCTCTCTGTCTCTGTCTGTGT
>NW_028261391.1:1895509-1911036 GCF_051295495.1 Thamnophis sirtalis
ATCTCTATCTATCTATCTATCTATCTATCTATCTATCTATCTATCTATCTATCTATCATCTCTCTCTCTCTCTCTATCTATCTATCTATCTATCTATCATCTATCTATCTATCTATCTATCTATCTATCTATCTATCTATCTATCTATCTATCTATCATCTGTCTGTCAATTTTTACGTATTTTTCATCTACTGCTATTAATTTCATACAATACGTCTTATATCCTTCTATGTACATATATTTCTCTTATATTTCTTATTCCATACTATTTTATATACAATCTATCTTACATTTTCCCCCTCTTGTTAATTCTGCAGTTTTGTGTTTATATTCTGATTTCTTAATCTTTTTTCTACTCTTTCTTCTTGCTTTCTTATTCTTTGCATTTTTCCTCTAGCCATTTGTACCATAAATTCCGTAACTGAATAGTGCTCGGATTCCTCTTTGTCTTTAATTTCCTTTGTGAGTCGGTCCATTTCAGCGCATTCTAGTCCTCTTTTTAAAAAAAATCACATTACCCTTTGGAACGAGCTCCCCGTGGAGATTCGAACCCTCACCACCCTCCAGGCCTTCCTCAAAGCCCTTAAAACCTGGCTGTTCCGACAGGCCTGGGGCTAAAGAGTTTTTGCCCCCCTTTTCGAATGGTACGGTTGTTGTGTGTTTTATTAAATTTTGTATTGTTATGTCTCGTCTTTTTTATTCCCTTGTCTGTACCCCCCTTCCCTGATTGAATTGTGAGCCGCCCTGAGTCCCCTTCGGGGAAAAGGGCAGCATATAAATGTAATCAATCAATCAATCAATTCTTCTGTTGGTGTATTTTTGTTTTTCCAGTTTCTGTGCATTGTGTGGTTCTTGCTGCCCTGATTACATGTAGTATTAGGTATTTGATTTTTTTCTCCCCCCTCACAGTTCCCTGTGATTATTCCTAATAAGAATAGTTCCGGTTTTAATTCCATTGGTTGCGCAATTATCTCATTGGGAAGTTGTGATTTCTGATGGTCACTGAATGAACCGTTGTAAGTCGAGGACTACCTGTGTAGGTTGGCAAGGTTAAAGTGCCCTTGTTTGAGAACGACACTCAGTGGTGAGTTTTTAAATTTTTGAACGCCCCGGACAAGCTTAATTCAAATTTTATTTCACACCCACAAAAAAAACGAAAAATAATAAAAACAAATCCTCAGAGGCAAACACCTTTCTAATCTTTCCCTCGAGCTCCGCGTTAGATCAGCCCTTTTTTTCCTAAATCTTGTCATCCAGTAAATCGGCCGGATCGTAGGAGTCTTTCCTTCGAAAGCCGACAGCGTCATCTGCCCCTGGTGTCACCTCACCTGTCAATCTCGTGGCGGTGGCGGCTGAGGAAATGTCACTCTTAATCTGTCGTCAGTGGGACGAGAGACAGCCGGCCCACCTTCTCTCCTCCGTGGGTGATTGGCAGCTAGTCCTTGACTTACGACCACAAATTGAGCTCTGTGACTAAGCGAGGCATTTGTTAAGTGCCCAATTGCCCTGTTTTACAGCCTTTCCTGCTCCCGTTGTTAAGTCACACGGTTGTTAAATGGATCCGACTTCACCCTTGACTTTGAGGTTGAAAATAGGGATCCGGTCACCCCGGGGGACACTGAGACCGTCATAACTATGAACCAGTTCCCAAGTCTGATTTTTTTAAATTTAAAAAAAACATGTTATTAGGTTATGAAATAGGATGGAAAATACAAAGGAAAATAGCAATAGCAGTTAGACTTATATACCGCTTCCTAGGGCTTTCAGCCCTCTCTAAGCGGTTTACAGAGTCAGCATATATTGCCCCCAACAACAATCCGGGTCCTCATTTTACCCACCTCGGAAGGATGGAACATTTTAGCTAACCTAGCAGGTGGTAAATAGACCTAATTTTCAACTTTCAAACAGTTACATTTAGCGACCGTTTATAGCAATAGCAATAGCAGTTAGACTTATATACCGCTTCATAGGGCTTTCAGTCCTCTCTAAGCAGTTTACAGAGTCAGCATATCGCCCCCACAGTCTGGGTCCTCATTTCACCCACCTCAGAAGGATGGAAGGCTGAGTCAACCCTGAGCCGGTGAGATTAGAACCGCTGAACTGCAGATAGCAGTCAGCTGAAGTGGCCTGCAGTACTGCACCCTAACCACTGCGCCACCTCGGCTCTTGTTAACTTTCTCAGCAGTTCCACTGTTGGAAGAAATGCATTATCAATTTAATGGGTGCAACCCCAAATCATGGTTTCGTTTTTCTCTCCCCCCCCCACCCCCAACCTCAAGCAGAAAGTCCAGAAATGGTTTCCATGTGGCAATAAAAGCACTTTATGTCTTCAATGGTCTGTTTTGATTAAAGAAAAAGAATATAAGAGCCGGGATTTGGATCTTGGCACCCTGGGGAACGCTACAACCCCTTGTAAGTGTGAGAAGTCACTTTTTTTTCAGTGCCATTGTAACTTCGAACGGTCACTAAGTGAGGACCAGCTGCAGAGGTGGGTTCCTACCGGTTTGGACCGGTTTGGCGGAGTAGGTAGTAACTTGGCCGTCCGCGCCCTTGAACTGGCTTCATCAGTAGCATTGTAGGTGGCCCCATCTGGTTTTAGAGCCGAGGTGGCGCAGTGGTTAAATGCAGCACTGCAGGCTACTTCAGCTGACTGCAGTTCTGCAGTTCGGCTGTTCAAATCTCACTGGCTCAGGGTTGACTCAGCCTTCCATCCTTCCGAGGTGGGTGAAATGAGGACCCGGATTGTTGTTGGGGGCAATATGCTGACTCTGTAAACCGCTTAGAGAGGGCTGAAAGCCCTATGAAGCGGTATATAAGTCTAACTGCTATTGCTATTGCTATTGCTATTTTTTCCTTCGGAAAAAAGCCATTTTTTCCACTACTGCACATACATGGATAGCGTGCATTAAGCGTGCGTCCACACTCCTGAAGCGCATCCCTGAGCGAACTGGTGGTAAAATAATCCGGAACCCACTTCTGACCACTTCTGTAATGATTACCATCAATACCCATGCCATCCAGACCTCAGATGGGGGCTTCCCTAACTCTAAAAATCTTTTCTTCCCCGTTCCGTCCTCCCAACGAAACCTTGAACAGCACGTGACAGTTTTCAAATAGCAGTTAGCAATAGCAGTTAGACTTATCTACCGCTTCATAGGGCTTTCAGCCCCCTCTAAGCGGTTTACAGAGTCAGCATATCGCCCCCAACAACAATCCGGGTCCTCATTTCACCCACCTCGGAAGGATGGAAGGCTGGGTCAACCTTGAAGGAAGGAAGGAAGGAAGGAAGGAAGGAAGGAAGGAAGGAAGGAAGGAAGGAAGGAAGGAAGGAAGGAAGGAAGGAAAAGGATGGAGAGAGAGATAGAGGGAGAAGGAAGGAAGGAAGGAAAAGGATGGAGGGAGGGATAGAGGGAGAAGGAAGGAATAGCAATAGCAGTTAGACTTATATACCGCTTCATAGGGCTTTCAGCCCTCTCTAAGCGGTTTACAGAGTCAGCATATTGCCCCCAACAACAATCTGGGTCCTCATTTTACCCACCTCGGAAGGATGGAAGGCTGAGTCAACCTTGAAGGAAGGAAGGAAGGAAGGAAGGAAGGAAGGAAGGAAGGAAGGAAGGAAGGAAGGAAGGAAGGAAGGAAGGAAGGAAGGAAGGAAAAGGATGGAGAGAGAGATAGAGGGAGAAGGAAGGAAGGAAGGAAAAGGATGGAGGGAGGGATAGAGGGAGAAGGAAGGAATAGCAATAGCAGTTCGACTTATATACCGCTTCCTAGGGCTTTCAGCCCTCCCTAAGCGGTTTACAGAGTCAGCATATCGCCCCCAACAACAATCCGGGTCCTCATTTTACCCACCTCGGAATCTGCTAAATTCAATTCTCCTCTTTTCCATCGGCGACTTTTTAGCGTTTGCATTTAACTCGCGGCTTGCAGCCAAAAAAAAAAAAAAATCAGATTATAAAATACAAATCGTATACCCCCTTTTTTTTTTTGGCCATTAAATAAATAACGTCAGTATTTCTCGAAACCGGTATTGTCAGGAGATTAAGGCATGCCAGTATGATGATGTTGTCACAGGTGTTATTCAACGGCTTCCCATTGTTAGAAATCTTGGAGCAGTTAATAATTTAAAACCAAAACACACTCCCTAGATTACGCACAGCCATTAAATCCACAATCCATTCCTGAACAGTAGAAAAATCATAGATGTTAAGGAACATCTATGTTAAGGAAGGGATCCCGTGAGGCCAAACAGAATGCAGGAAGTCCTCCATTTATATGGAATATAATCTCTGTGAAATGTTTGCCACCGTTAGGAAGTCCTCAGCTTACAACTATAGCAATAGCAATAGCAGTTAGACTTATTTACCGCTTCATAGGGCTTTCAGCCCTCTCTAAGCGGTTTACAGAGTCAGCATATCGCCCCCAACAACAATCCGGGTCCTCATTTTACCCACCTCGGAAGGATGGAAGGCTGAGTCAACCTTGAGCCGGTGAGATTTGAACAGCCGAACTGCAGATAGCAGTCAGCTGAAGTAGCCTGCAGTGCTGCATTTAACCACTGCGCCACCTCAGCTCTCTGTTTGTTTAGCGATCATTCAAGGCTACAACGGCACTGAGAAAAAGGGTTTTAGGACTGCTTTTCATATTTACGACCGTTGCAGTATCCCCATGGCCCTGTGATCAAAATTCAGGCGTTGGCAGATGTGACTCATATTTATGACAGTTGCAGGGTTCCGGGGTGACGTGTTCCCCTTTTGCGACCATCTGACGAGCAAAGTCCACGGTGGGTAAAATGAGGACCCAGACTGTGGGGGTGATATGCTGACTCCGTAAACCGCTTAGAGAGGGCTGAAAGCCCTATGAAGCGGTATATAAGTCTAACTGCTATTGCTATAAACGGTCGCTAAATGAACTGTTGTAAGTCAAGGACTGTATAGTGACTGATCCAAATTGATTCTTAAAGTGATCCGAGCCCCTTTGAAAGTTGAAAATTAGGTCTATTTACCACCTGCTAGGTTAGCTAAAATGTTTAAAAATATGACTAGCAAATGTTGGAAATGTAAGCAAAAAAAAAATGGGCACATTTTATCACATGCGGCGGATGTGCCGAAGCAAAAATATTCTGGGCAAAGATGCACAGGTGGTTATGAAAGAGGATGGGGAAACACGTAGACTTTAAACCTGAACTGTTTTTATTAGGCATAACACAGAAAAACCTGATACGCAAAGTATATATTTAATATTTCATGTCCCAGCAGCCGCGAGGATTATATTCGCACAATATTGGAAGAATGAAGAAACGCCGCGAGGTGAAGAGATAATTAGGCAGATACTAAATGGACAGATGGATATTGAAAATCAAACAGAAAGAAGACGCAGAATTATCAAACATGGAATTTATTTTACCAGGGGTTGCAAAAAAGGGGTGGAGCGTGAGAATGAAATCTGTATTGTGAAGCAAATTAAATATCCAGACAAGGCGATGTTTATTAAGCACTAACAAATGTAAACAACAGAAAATTAATAAAAATGTATAACTTAAAAAAAAAGTTGGAAATTAGGATGGAAACATCTCACGGAGGCCAACAGGTCCAAATTGACTGCTAATATTTTTTAATGAACTTTAAGACGGGTGGACTTCAACTCCCAGAATTCCACAGCCAGCTGGACGGTAGAAGCCGCGAAGATAAAATGGGGCACGAAGTCAACGTGGATCTTGCCCTGATTGGGTTTGATGGCTTCAAGGTCCCTTCCAGGCTGACCAAGTTATTTGGCCTTTCCAGGAAGTGAAGTTCTAGAGATCTCCAAGTTTCTTCTCCACCTTTCCAGTTAGGAAGGTGAGTTTTCACTGTTGGTTTCACAGGACAGGGAAGCTATTATGGGTAAGTCGATAGTATTCCAGATGGTCTCTCCATCGGGTAGCTCAGAAGCTGAGGTGGGGTCTCCTTGCCGAGGGTCACACTTGGTCCTCCATCCTTACAGGAGCTTCGCATCCAAGCCAGGAGCCAAGAAGAGGACAGAATCAAAATAATTATGTTAATTTAACCCCCGTGAAGATAATTAAACCCCATGCATGTGATGACCTTCTCTGGTGACCTTCTCATTTGCAACTGGATGGTCGTCTTTACAAGAGGTCTCACCATGGTTGGGTTGTGGGCCCTCAAGGTCTTCTCCATGGGTTCCACCTCATTGATGGCCCAGCCAAAAGCTGAATGGATTCCCTCCTGGTGCGAAGTAGCCAATTCTCCCACAAGGAGGGAAGTTGCAACCTGTTTATTCTAGGCAGCACAAAAGGGGGGGGTGTGCTCTCAAGAACGACAACGCAAATCTCACAAATCGAGAGCCCCCAATTCACAAAGTGGCATAATACACTTTAGGTAAATCAAGGTAGAGGATCATTAGCAAGCCATAGGCAATAAGCAATAAAATGCTCGCATGCATCTCTCTCTCTCTCTCTCTCTCTCTCTCTCTCTTTCTCTTTCTCTCTCTCTCCCCCCCCTTCCCTCCCCCATCTTTCTTTCTGGTGTTCTCTCATTTTTACCTCCTTTCTCCTCTCTCTCTTTCTTTCTTTCTGTTTCATTTCTCTTTCTCTCTTTCTTTGTTTCTGTTTCACTTTTCTCTCTCTTTCTCTTTCTCTTTCTCTCTCTCTCCCTCCCCTTCCCTCCCCCATCTTTCTTTCTGGTGTTCTCTCATTTTTACCTCCTTTCTCCTCTCTTTCTTTCTTTCTTTCTTTCTCTCTCTCTCTCTCACTCACTCCCCTCTTTCTCTTTCTTTCTATCTCTCTCTCTCTACGACTTTCTCCCATTTTTCTTTCTGATGTTCTCTCATCTGTCTCTCTCCTTCCTTTCTGTCTGTCTCTCCTTTCTTTCTTTCTCTCCCTTTCTCTCCTTCTCCCCCCTCTCTCTTCTCTCTCTTTCTTTCTGTTTCATTTCTCTCTTTCTCTCTTTCTTTGTTTCTTTTTCACTTCTCTCTCTCTCTCTCTTTCTTTCTCACCCATCAGTCTTTCTGGTGTTTTCTCGTCTTTCTCTTTCTTTCTTTCTTTCTTTCTTTCTTTCTTTCTTTCTTTCTTTCTTTCTTCTCCTTTTCTTTCTTTCATCTTTTTTCTCTTTCTCATCTTTTTCTCTCACCTCTCTCTCATTTTTCTTTCTTCTTTTCTTTCTTGTGTTCTCTCATCTTTCTCTCCCACTCCTTTCTATTTTTCTCTCTGCTTTTTCTTTCTTTCTATTTCTCTCTCTCTCTCCTCTCTCACTCACTCTCTTTATTGCTCCCTCATCTTCTCTCTCTCTCTCTCTCTCTCTCTCTCACACACACACACACACACACTTTTTTCTTTCTCACCCCTTTCTATCTGGTATTTTCTGATCTTTCTTTCTTTCTTTCTCTGTTCTCTCTCTCTCTCTTTCTTTCTTTCTTTCTGTCTTCTTTCTTTTTTCCTTCCTTCCTTCCTTCCTTCCTTTCTTTCTCTCTCTCTTTCCTCCTTTCAAATACCAAGAC
Organism: Thamnophis sirtalis; assembly: GCF_051295495.1. Taxonomy (NCBI): domain Eukaryota; kingdom Metazoa; phylum Chordata; class Lepidosauria; order Squamata; family Natricidae; genus Thamnophis; species Thamnophis sirtalis. The sequence continues at coordinate 1,903,001 of NW_028261391.1, forward strand.
ACCGTCTTTGATTCAGTTTTTGTTTTTCGACATCCAGTTGTCTTTGTGTTCCATTCGCTCCTCATTGCATCAAATACAAGTTTGGTTGCGAGGTTATCTTTTACCCTTTGATTATAAAAAAAAACAACATCTCACTTTTTTCCATTATCTAATTGTTTTTTTTTTCCTAATCAACCAAACCACAAGTGATGAGTGCGGTTTTTTTTTTCTTTTCTGTTTCGTGCAAAAGTCTACAAGGAATTTCCACTCAACCGTAAATGTAGATATTGTCTTTAATCCAGGAAGTCAGTTTAGTCATGTCTGCAAATTCCATCATTTTATCAATCATTCCTTTATTGTGGGTAGCATCAAACCATTACGCTTTGGAGCATAGAGTAAACTTGCCTCTGTTGCTTTATAATATAAAAAAGAAAATTCTAGGTTTTTTTTTCCCCCTAGCTTCTCTGTCCATTCATTTCAGAAGGAAGGTTTCTAATTTTCATTGTGTGGTGGCTCCTTAAAATCTTCATTAATGCACTTATTCGTACTCAAATTTAATGGCTTTTTCACGTCCACCAGATTTGATAAATTGCCCCTTCGTGTTGTTTACCTTTCCAGCAAAACTTTGAAGTCTCTTCATACATTCTCAGACTCCAGCTGTAGTTTTAACTAGGAAACGGTTCGGCGTCCTTGAGAAAGCTACAGTAAGTCCAAAAACAAGAGAATTGCTGGAAGCTTGTCATTCGGACAAATCAGCCATCAACAGGCACAGCATGGAGAGATAAACCATGTTTACACGGCATTCAGAAATGTCAATGAAAATAGTCAGACGGAAATAAACAGACCAAAATACTTCCGCTCCATCAAGCATCACCCAGATAAGCAGGGATTAACACCAGACAAACAATCTGGCAGAAAACAATATCCCAATCAAGAGACTACCAAGAAGACCACGCTCCCACCGACACTGACAGGACAAGACACTAGTGTATGAACAGAGAATAAACACCTCCTCTCCCTTCTAGCATGGATGATGTTACCTAGTTGGTCATGAAATGTTTGCAAGAAAACTACCAAGTTTGGAGAGCATCAAGATCTCATAGGCCTCCTCCAACTACTCCTCCTCCTCTTCTTCTTCTTCCTCCTCCTCTTCTTCCTCTTCTTCTCCTTCCTTCTTCTCCTCCTCCTCCTCTTCTCCTCCTCCTCCTTCTTCTTCCTCCTCCTCCTCCTGCTCCTCCTCCTCTGCAAATCCCCCTTCCTTCTAGGACTCATTATGTTACCTCGTTGGTCATGAAATGTCTGCAAGACAACTACCAAGTTTGGAGAGCATCAAGATCTCATAGGCCTCCTTCAACTCCTCCTCCTCCTCTTCTTCTTCCTCCTCCTCTTCTTCCTCTTCTTCTTCTTCTTCTTCTTCCTTCTTCTCCTCCTCCTCCTTCCTCCTCCTCCTCCTGCTCCTCCTCCTCTGCAAATCCCCCTTCCTTCTAGGACTCATTATGTTACCTCGTTGGTCATGAAATGTCTGCAAGACAACTACCAAGTTTGGAGAGCATCAAGATCTCATAGGCCTCCTCCAACTCCTCCTCCTCCTCTTCCTCTTCTTCTTCCTCTTCCTCCTCTTCCTCCTCCTCTTCCTCTCCTTCTCCTTCTCCTTCTCCTTCTCCTTCTCCTTCTCCTTCTCCTTCTCCTTCTCCTTCTCCTTCTCCTTCTTCTTCTTCTTCTTCTTCTTCTTCTTCTTCTTCTTCTTCCTTCTCCTTCTCCTCCTCCTCCTTCTTCTTCCTCCTCCTCCTCTGCAAATCCCCCTTCCTTCTAGGACTGATGATGTTACCTAGCTGGGTCATGAAACGTGCAAGAAAACCACCAAGCTCAGCAAGCATCAAGGACCCCACAGTCCTCCTCCTCCTCCACCACCACCTCCCTCCTCCTTCTCCTTCTCCTTCTCCTTCTCCTCCTTCTCCTCCTCCTCCTCCTTCTCCTCCTCCTCCTCTTCCCTTCCTTCCCTCTTCCCTTCCTTCCTTCCTTCTTCTCATTCTTCCCCCTCCCCTCCTGTCATCATTCAAAGAACTCGACTCAATTACTTTGGGAGAGAAGCAGAAAACAACTGGCTAAATAACAGGGATGGGAGACCATTTAGAGGCCACCAGGGGCCCGTAAGGTGAATTGGGAGGCAAGAACAAATTTTGACAGGCGGGGAAATGATTTCTCTACCGTTGCCAGTGAAATCTGCAGGAACATGTTCATCCAGTCGCCAAATCCGTCACTCCTTCCCGGAAAGCGTTGGAAGATTTCTGAATGCAAATGAAACCTGGATCCTGCACTTTGCGCGGGGCCAAATTTGCGTGCCAGCAAACTCTCCCCAAATGCTATGCAAACTCACACCTGGTGGTAGACTTGGCACCCGGATCGCTGGCCCAGTTCCCCACCCACTGGCATTTTTTTTCGTGTGGGCTGGGTGTGTGTGTGATTTCCTTCCTACAATCGTAGGCAACTGGGCCATTAAATCGACTTCTAGAGATCTTAATCCATTCTTTGACATCGATATCCAGAATGTTCAACCAACTGGTCCTGTTGATCGGCAGCTCTCCGACACACAGACACATCCTGTATTGTTGTTGTGAGTTGTGAAGTCGTGTCCGACCCATCGTGACTCCATGGACAACGTTCCTCCAGGCCTTCCTGTCCTCTCCTGTCCTCTGGAGTCCATTGAAGCTCAGGCCGACTGCTTCCGTGACTCCATCCAGCCACCTCCTTCTCTGCCGTCCCCTTCTTCTTCTTTTGCCCTCCATCGTTCCCAGCATGAGGCTCTTCTCCAGGGAGACCTTCTTCCTTCTCATTAGGTGGCCAAAGTACTTGAGAAAGAAAGAAAGAAAGAAAGAAAGAAAGAAAGAAAGAAAGAAAGAAAGAAAGAAAGAAGGAAGGAAGGAAGGAAGGATGGATGGATGGATGGATGGATTGATCGATGGATGTTATTAGTTGTGAAGTGGTGTCCGACCCACCGGGACCCCATGGACAACGTTCCTCCAGGCCTTCCTGTCCTCTGCCATCCTCTGGAGTCCATTGAAGCTCACACCGACTGCTTTGGTGACTCCATCCAGCCACCTCCTTCTCTGCCGTCCCCTTCTTCTTCTTTTGCCCTCCATCATTCCCAGCATGAGGCTCTTCTCCAGGGAGACCTTCTTCCTTCTCATTAGGTGGCCAAAGTACTTGAGAAAGAAAGAAAGAAAGAAAGAAGGAAGGAAGGAAGGAAGGATGGATGGATGGATGGATGGATGGATGGATGGATGGATGGATTGATCGATGGATGTTATTAGTTGTGAAGTGGTGTCCGACCCACCGGGACCCCATGGACAACGTTCCTCCAGGCCTTCCTGTCCTCTGCCATCCTCTGGAGTCCATTGAAGCTCACACCGACTGCTTTGGTGACTCCATCCAGCCTCCTCCTTCTCTGCCGTCCCCTTCTTCTTCTTCTTTTGCCCTCCATCGTTCCCAGCATGAGGCTCTTCTCCAGGGAGTCCTTCTTCCTTCTCCTTAGGTGGCCAAAGTCTCTGAGTTTCCTCTCCAGGATCCGGCCTTCTAAAGAGCAGTCAGGGTGGATCTCCTCTAGGACTGACGGGTTGGATGGCCTTGCAGTCCAAGGGACTCAATGCAGGAGTCTTCTTCTCCGGCACCCGAGTTCAAAGGCCTCCATTCTTTGGCGCTCAGCCTTCCTTGTGGTCCAACCTTCTCAGACATCCGTTGCAATTGGGAAAACCATAGTCTTGTCTATACACACTTTTGTTGATTTCTCTGCTTTTTAGTCTGCTGTTTAGATTTGCCATCGCTTTCCTCCCCAGGAGCAAATGTCTCTTAATTTCTTGGCTGCATGTCCCCATCTGCGCTGATCTTGGAGCCCAGGAAAATAAAATCTGGCACTCCCTCCATTTCTTCCTCATCTATTTGCCTGGGATTGAGAGGGCCGGATGCCATAATATTCTGTATGCATTCTGTATACACAACCTCAAAAATGCATCCGGGGCTGGTACAATCGGGTTGACAGATTTCCAGATCAGGGACATATTTTTATATATATATAGTTTAGATATTGTAGCCCTAGACTTACAACAGTCCATTTAGTGACCGTCTGAAGTTACAACGGCCACAGAAAAAGCAACTTATGGCTGTTTTTTCATCCTTATGACAGCAATCCCATGGTCACGCGATTTACATTTCAATGCTTGACAATGGGCTCATATTTATAACGGTTGTAGTGTTCCCGGAGCCACGTGATGCTCTATTGCAAGCTCCTGATGAGCAAAACCAAGGGGAAGATGGATTCATTTAACGACTGTTTTACTAATTCAAGAACTGTGTTGATTCACTTAACGAAAGTGGCAAAAAATGTCATATTTTTTGGTATCCAAGAGGGTGAAGGATGAAGGTGCTCCAAAAGAGAAGGTGAGAATGTGAAAACATTCTTCAGACACCTCCAAGGATGTCCCAGAGAAGGAGGCAAAATCCTGCTCTGTCTCAGGTCCAAAATGTTAAATTCTTGAAGAGCCAAGGAGGCCAATATTAGCTGAGTGTTAGAAGATGCTTCCTAAGAAAGCTGACAGCTGGACGGTAGAAGCCGTGAAGATAAAATGGGGCACGAAGTCAACGTGGGATCTTGCTCTGATTGGGTTTGATGGCTTCAAGGTCCCTTACAGGCTGACCAAGTTATTTGGCCTTTCCAGGAAGTGAAGTTCTAGAGATCTCCAAGTTTCTTCTCCACCTTTCTGGTTAGGAAGGTGAGTTTTCACTGTTGGTTTCACAGGACAGGGAAGCTATTATGGGTAAGTCGATAGTATTCCAGATGGCCTCTCCATCGGGTAGCTCAGAAACTGAGGTGGGGGTCTCCTTGCCGAGGGTCACACTTGGTCCTCCATCCATCCTTACAGGAGCTTCGCATCCAAGCCAGGAGCCAAGAAGAGGACAGAATCAAAATAATTATGTTAATTAAACCCCCGTGAAGATAATTAAACCCCATGCATGTGATGACCTTCTCTGGTGACCTTCTCATTTGCAACTGGATGGTCATCTTTACAAGAGGTCTCACCGTGGTTGTGTTGTGAAGACCCTCAAGGTCTTCTCCATGGGTTCCACCTCATTGATGGCCCAGCCAAAAGCTGAATGGATTCCCTCCTGGTGCGAAGTAGCCAATTCTCCCACAAGGAGGGAAGTTGCAACCTGTTTATTCTAGGCAGCACAAAGGGTGTGTGTGTGCTCTCAAGAGCGACAATGCAAATCTCACAATTTCTTCTCTACCATTCTGGTTAGGAAGGTGAGTTTCCACGGTTGACCTTAAAAGGACAGGGAAGGTAATATGGGTATGTGAGGATCAAGATTGTTGGGGGCAAGAGGCTGACTTTGTAAACCCGCTTAGAGAAGAGCACTATGAAGTGGTATATAAGTCTAAGCGCTAAGTCAATTGAGCCAAGAAGAGGACAGAATCAAAATTATTACGTGACTTAAGCTTCATGAAGACGATTAGAATCCATGCACATCATGACCTTCTCTGGTGACCTTCTCATTTGCAATTGGATTGTCAGAGGATGGAGACTTGGAGTCCTGAGGGTGTAATTGAATGCTCTGTGAAAAATCAAGTTTTCTGGCCCTCTGGACCAGTGGTCACAAGAAGGTTCTTCCAAAAATCTCCAAAATTGATCAAGGGAGGTACTAATACCACTCTATAAAGCCTAGTAAGGCCACACCTAGAGTACTGCGTCCAGTTTTGGTCGTCCACACTATAAAACAGCTGTTGAGACTCTGGAAAGAGTGCAGAGAAGAGAAACAAAGAGGATTAGGGGACTGGAGGCTAAAACATACGATGGACAGTTGCAGGAACTGGGCCTGGCTAGTCTAGTGAAGAGAAGGACCAGGGGAGACAGGAGAGCATCTTCCAATATTTGAGGGGCTGCCCAGAGAGGAGGGGGTCAGGCTATTTTCCAAAGCACAAGATACTGAAAAAAAGAAAGAAAAGAAGCAGAAAGAAAGAAAGAACGAAAGAACGAAAGAAAGAACGAAAGAAAAGAAAGAAAGGAGGGATGGAAAGAAGGAAAGGAGGATGGAAGGAAGGAAGGAAGGAAGGAAGGAAGGAAAAAATAGTGAAAAAAGAAAGAAGAGAGACATGGCTAGTCTAGTGAAGAGAAGGACCAGGGGGGACAGGAGAGCATCTTCCAATATTTGAGGGCTGCCACAGAGAGGAGGGGGTCAGGCTGTCTCCCAAAAGCACAAGATAGTGAAAAAGAAAGAAAGAAAATAAACAGAAAGAAAGAAAGAACAAAAGAAAGAAAGAAAGAAAGAAAGAGGCAGGGAGGGATGGAAGGAAGGAAGGGAGGGATGGAAGGAAGGAAGGAAAGGAGGACAGAAGGAAGGAAGGAAGGAAGGAAGGAAGGAAGGAAGGAAGGAAGGAAAAAATAAAGAAAAAAGAGAGACATGGCTAGCCTAGGGAAGAGAAGGACCAGGGAAGACAGGACAGTATCTTCCAATATTTGAGGGGCTTCCACAGAGAGGGGAAGGGGGTCAAGCTATTCTCCAAAGCCCCCGAAGACCAGAGAAGGAAGAATGGATGGGAACTGACCAAGGAGAGATTCAACCTGGAAATAAGGAGGAATTTCCTGACAGGGAGAACAATCCACCCATGGAACAGAAGTTGCCTTCAGAAGTTGTGGGAGCTTTATCTCTGGAAGCTTTCATGAAGAAACTGGGCTGCCATCTGTCATAAATGGCGTATGGTTTCCTGCTTGGGTGATGGTTTGGACTAGATGACCTCCAAGGTCCCTTCCAACTCTGTTATTCCATATTCAATGGAACAGAAGTTGCCTTCAGAAGTTGTGGGAGCTTCATCCCTGGAAGCTTTTCAAGAAGAGACTGGACTGCCACCTGTCAGAAATGGTGTAGAATCTCCTGCTTGAGCAGAGGGTTGGACTAGATGACCTACAAGCCCCCTTCCAACTCTGTCAATCTGCAATCTGTAAATTTGAGGGGAGTTTAGGCGTCCCTTTCTTCTCCATCTTGCCAGCTTTTGGGAAGAGTCACAAGCGGTTTGCAATGTTGGTGCCCCCCGTATGTCGCAACGCCCTCCCCCCCCCGGGCCCGCTGTTGTCTGCGTGCCAGTGCCATTTAGTGCCACTCCCCGCACGATTTCAAGGATAAATAACGCGAAGAGCCAGCCAGGTGGCGGTTGCAAATCTGTTCTGCCGATGTTTTTACCCCAAGTTGCAGCTCAAAATACCTCCGAGGTATTTTGCACCTGTTTTTCTCTTCAACGCAAGCTGTTCCTTTTTTGCTTCCAAGCGCGATTTACTCATCGCCGAATTAATGACGTTCGGGGAAGGATTATCTCCAAAAGCCTTTGAAACATTAATGAAGGGGAGCTGAAAATTTTTCTATATTTGAGTTGGCCGAGACGGCCAGGAGCATTTAAAGCAAAAAATAAATAAAAATAAAAATAAAAAGAACTTTTTTTTTTTGCCAAGTAATTACGAGTTCCCACACCGTATTTCTCGGTATGAGACTCTACGGGTTGAACAAAGAAATAGCTGCATTGAAAAAGGCCACATTATTGTACCGTTGTCCTCGACTTACGCCCGCAATGGAAATAAAAATTTGTTTTTTCCCCCAAAGTTTTTTATTTTTTTGTTAGATATTTAAAATTCTTTTGTAAACAGAGTGTTAGCCGGTTCCCCCCTTTAACATTTTCACATATACCTAATTCATTTTACATTATATTTACATTTCCCATGTTAGTCGTATATTATTTTCTTCCCATATTTTCCAACTATATGTGTGTGTGTGTGTGTGTGTTTGTGTGTGTGTGTGTGTGTGTGTGTGTGTGAATATACATATATACATACACACACAAACATACGCACACACACCCACACACACAAAGCATATCATTTTTATCCTTTTAGAACAGTGTTTCTCAACCGTGGCGACTATAAGTCCTGTGGACTTCAACTCCCAGAATCCCCCAGCTGTGCTGGCTGGGGGATTCTGGGAGTTGAAGTCCACAGGACTTAAAAGTCGCCAAGGTT
>NW_028261391.1:1911236-1928736 GCF_051295495.1 Thamnophis sirtalis
CTGGGGGATTCTGGGAGTTGAAGTCCACAGGACTTAAAAGTCGCCAAGGTTGAGAAACAATTCTTTAGAAATAAACCAAATTTATCATTTCGTTTCCCTCTATTTTCCATGAGTAACATGTATCTTCATGTTCAGTTTTTTTTATATAATCAGCATTTTACTTAATTAATTTGCACAATTAATAATATTAGCATAGTTCACTCACATCTTAATTAGCTTCATACCATTACCATCATTAACGTATTTCATTTTATTTTAGTAATCCCCTGTTCCTAGTTTTCTCTCTCTCTCCCTCTCCCTCCCTCTCTCTTTCTTCTTCTTCTTCTTCTTCTTCTTCTTCTTCTTCTTCTTCTTCTTCTTCTTCTTCTTCTTCTTCTTCTTCTTCTTCTTCTTCTTCTTCTTTGTATTATTTCTTTTCTTCTGGATCTTTTCTCTCACTTTTCGATATATTTTTTGGATAACCCTCCCCGGGATTATTTTTTTCACTTCCCACGATTTCTCTCGTCATTTATTTCTCTGTATGAGACTCGACGGGTTGAAGGGAGAAATAGCCGCATTGAAATAGGCCACTTTATTGCACAGGTAGTCCTCCACTTACGACCGCAACGGAGGTAGAAATTTGCATCAGAAAATGAATGGAGGAAGATAATAATGGAAAGAAGAAAGCAAGGAAGAAGGAAGATAAGAATGAGAGAAGAAAGGAGGAAGGGAAGGAGATAAGAATGGAAGGAAGGAAGATAAGAATGAGAGAAGGAAGGAAGGAAGGAAGGAAGGAAGGAAGGAAGGAAGGAAGGAAGGAAGGAAGGAAGATAAGAATGAGAAAATGGATGGAGGAAGGGAAGGAGATAAGAAAGGGCGGGAGATAAGAATGGAAGGAAGGAAGATAAGAATGAGAGAAGGAAGGAAAGAAGGAGGGAGGGAGGTGGATAAGAATGGAAGAAAGGAAGAATGAGACAAGGAAGGGAGGGAGGAAGATAAGAATAGAAGGAAGGAAGGAAGGAAGGAAGGAAGGAAGGAAGATAAGAATCAGTGAAGGAATGGAGGAAGATAATAATGGAAAGAAGAAAGCAAGGAAGATAAGAATGAGAGAAGAAAAGAGGAAGGGAAGGAGATAAGAATGGAAGGAAGGAAGATAAGAATGAGAGAAGGAAGGAAGGAAGGAAGATAAGAATCAGAGAAGGAATGGAGGAAGATAATAATGGAAAGAAAAAAGCAAGGAAGAAGGAAGATAAGAATGAGAGAAGAAAAGAGGAAGGGAAGGAGATAAGAATGGAAGGAAGGAAGATAAGAATGAGAGAAGGAAGGAAGGAAGGAAGGAAGATAAGAATGAGAGAATGGATGGAGGAAGGGAAGGAGATAAGAAAGGGAGGGAGATAAGAATGGAAGGAAGGAAGATAAGAATGAGAAGGAAGGAAGGAAGGAAGAAAGAAAGGAAGAGCATTTAGACTTATATACCGCTTCCCAGTGCTTCCCAGTCCTCTCTAAGTGGTTTACAGAGTCGGCCTCTTGTCCCCAACAATCTGGGTCCTCGAAACGGTCGTAAGTCGAAGTCCTCCTGCATATGTCACAGGGGCTGGGCATGTAGAATGCTCACATTTTATGACGGGAGATGGAGAAAACCAGAAGTGACGAAGGAAACGTTTGCTTGGGTGAATTCAGGCAGGCTGCACTACATTTGAAACCCATCGATTCCTCCAGGACTGAATCTCTTTCTGCATTAGGAAAAGCTTAAAGCAAAATTGAAACAGCTACCAAAAAAAAATAAAAAATAAAATAAAAGGCCAATGGCTTGAAATTTAATGTATCTGGTTAAATTATTAAATAGGAAAAAGGTACGGTTTCGTTTTCCTTGGCCTTGGAAAATGCGGAGAAATCCATTTGAGCTGCTGGCCAGAATTTAAAAATCAGATTATTTTACAGGAAGAACTGGAGGTGCCAGCAGTCCCCGACTTACAACAGTTCATTTAACGACCCCTCAAAGTGGTGACTATTTTTCACACTGGCGACCGTTGTGGAATCCCCACGGTCCTGTGATCAGAATCCAGATGCTTGGCGACCGACTCGAATTTAGTTTCAGTCCCTTTTGCGAACTTCTGACAAGCAAAGACAATGGGGAAGCCAGAAGGCAGGACAAGAAGCAAAGGGTGGAAACGAATCAAAGAGAGAAGCAACGTGGAACGAAGGAGGAACTTCCTAACAGTGAGGACAATTAACCAGTGGAACGGCTTGCCACCAGGGGTTGTGGATGGTCCATCACTGGAGGTTTTTAAGAAGAGACTGGAAAGCCACTTGTATGGAATGGTATGTAGGGTTTCCTTCCTGAGTAGAGGGCTAGACTAGGAGACCTCCAAGGTCCCTTCCAACTCTGTTATTCTATTCTATTCCATTCCCTCCTTCATTCCTTCCAATTCCTCCCCTCCCTCTTTCCCTCTCTCCTTCCTTCCTTTTCTTATCTACTTTCCCCCTCACTTCCATCTTTCCATTCCCCTCCTTTCTTCATTTCTTCCTTCCTTCCTTCTTTCCTTCCTTCCTTCCTTTCCTCATCACCTCCTTCCCTCCCCCTTCCTCCTTTTCATTCCCATCTCCTCCCTTCCAACTTCTTCCTTCCTTCCTTCCTTCCTTCCTTCCTTCCTTCCTTCCTTCCTTCCTTCCTTCTTTCCTGCCTGCCTGCCTTCCTTCCTTCCTTCCTTCCTTCCTTCCTTCCTTTCCTCCCTCATCACCTCCTTCCCTCCCTCCCTTCCTCCTTTTCATTCCCATCTCCTCCCTTCCATCTTCTTTCTTCCTTTCATCCTCCCTCCCACCCACCCACCTTTTCTCCTCCCTCCCTCCCTCCCTCCCTCCCTCCCTCCTTCTATTCTATTCTATTCTATTCATTTTCTATATTCTATTCTAGGGGTGTCAAATTCAGGGCTGTGATTGACCTCAGGGGAGGGGGTAGATGGGTGTGGCCAACTGGGTGGGCGTGGCCAGTTTGATGACACTCACTGGGTGTGGCTGACTGGGTGGGTGTGGCCAGATTGGCACCACTCCCCAAAATGCTGGCATGTTTCCCCTTTGCATTGGGTAGACTGGGCCGAAGGGACGCACATCATGGGCTGGAATACAGCTCATCGTCCTTGTCTTTGACACCTCTGTTCTATTGATTCTGTTCTGTTCTGTTCTGTTCTCTTAACAACAGTGTCACTAATTTAACAACTGCAGTAAGAGCCGAGGTGGCGCAGTGGTCAGAGTGCAGTACTGCAGGCTACTTCTGCTGACTGCGGGCTGCCTGCAATTTGGCAGTTCAAATCTCACCGGCTCAAGGTTGACTCAGCCTCCCGTCCTTCTGACATCAGTAAAATGAGGACCCAGATTGTTGAGGGCAAGAGGCTGACTCTGTAAACCTCTTAGAGAGGTCTGTAAAAGCACTGTAAAGCGGTATATAAGTCTAAGTACTATTTGCTATTGCTATTCACTTAACAAGTGAAGTGGCAAAACAAGTCATCAAATGGGGCAAAATTCACTTAACAATCGTCTCACTTAACAACAGAAATTTTGGGCTTGTAAGTTGAGGACTAATTGTAATTGATTTGCAAATGAAAACCTTTCCATTAGTGCATAGAGATTACCCCCTGAATCAATCCAACGATAGATAAATTGATTTACAAATTTGCAAACTGCAATAGTCCTTACCAATGATGCAAAATTAATACAAAATGCATGCACATTTAATCTTCTCCTGTGCATTATTTTACATGGAAACCTGTGGGGGTGGGGGGTGGTTTCCATGTTAATTTGTTAAATTGTGGAGATGTCCATGCAAAAATGTAAAAAAACATTTTGCAAAAATGCATTTGTTGATCTCTAAACAGAAGCTGCCAAAATCAAACTTTCACCAAATTGCCCGAAATAAACAGTTTCCCTCTCTGCTAAAACTCATGTGACAGACCCTAGATTATTTTATGAGCGGAAATTTGTTGATTTCTTTTCTTTCTTGTCTCTTAAATAATAAAGCAGTATTCCCCCCCCCCCCGAAAAGATGGCAGATATCTTAGGCGGGTGGACAGATTGGGTGTTTTTTCAGTTTGCATGTTTTACATTACTAAAAAGAAAAACGGTTTTGAAAAAGTACCAGAAACTTTCAATAGATTACATTTTTTTTTTTTGCAAAAGAAATAATATTTTGGAAACCACTTCATTGCATTTAGGTAGAAAAGGCATAAATAAATTGTTGTGCTCTTTAGAGAAGCAGTGCCAATGAATTCTTTATTTAAATGTACGTTGGACATAAAAATTGTTCTGTCTAAAAAAGATGTTTATTCCCTCAATTTTGAAATCCAATATTTTTAGAGGTTCATCAACTTTTGAAGTTTATTCCAATTACGTGGGTGTTGACATCTGGACAGAGTAAATTTTAATAGCTTAATTACAGCTAAAAGAACTTATTGTTCTATGTTGGATTGAACAAGCATATCGGCAGTAGAATTGATATCACCAGCACTCTACAAATCAGTAAATTATATGTATAATCTTTATTGTCATTGTACTTAAACACAACAAAACTGGTTATTATCAATATATTGGAAATTATTGGAAATTATCAATATAGATTAAATCAACTTCAGGCACTTTAAGATATGTGGACTTCAAATGGCTGGGGGGATTGTGGGAGTTGAAGTCCATCAATACTGGGAATCCAAAAGGCCTGGCTGGAGGATTCTGGGAACTGAAGTTTATACACACTTATTGAGGAATTCTGGGAGATGAAGTCCACACATCTTAATGTATCTTAAGAAACACTGGATTACACTATTCTAATGGACGGTGTTTTGCATTCATCGATGTATTTACGGTAATCAATTTATAATACAGAGCAGGTGTTTTTACTTCTTATTTTAGCTTCCTTTCTTTTTCTTTCTCTTTATAATTCAGTGTCCTTTTACTTTTTGCATTTCATTTATAAAAGGAAGGCAAAGTTTCTTTGATATAGTGTTTTTTTAAAAAATTAACAGTTGTAATATTTATCTTTTTACTGTTCGTAAGTCACCCAGGATTGCCCTATTGATGAGACAGAATAGAATGGAATAAATATTGGAATGAAGAGTAGAATAGAATAGAATAGAACAGAATAGATTAGAATAGAATAAACAGAAAATAGAATAGGAATAGGAATAGAATAAATATTGGAATGAAGAATAGAATAGAATAGAACAGAACAGAACAGAATAGATTAGAATAGAATAAACAGAAAATAGAATAGGAATAGGAATAGGAATAGGAATAGGAATAGGAATAGGAATAGGAATAGGAATAAATATTGGAATGAAGAGTAGAATAGAATAGAATAGAACAGAATAGATTAGAATAGAATAAACAGAAAATAGAATAGGAATAGGAATAGAATAAATATTGGAATGAAGAGTAGAATAGAATAGAACAGAACAGAACAGAATAGATTAGAATAGAATAAACAGAAAATAGAATAGGAATAGGAATAGGAATAGGAATAAATATTGGAATGAAGAGTAGAATAGAATAGAATATAACAGAATAGAATAGAATAAACAGAAAATAGAATAGGAATAGGAATAGGAATAGAATAAATATTGGAATGAAGAGTAGAATAGAATAGAATATAACAGAATAGAATAGAATAAACAGAAAATAGAATAGGAATAGGAATAGGAATAGGAATAAATATTGGAATGAAGAGTAGAATAGAATAGAATATAACAGAATAGAATAGAATAAACAGAAAATAGAATAGGAATAGGAATAGGAATAGAATAAATATTGGAATGAAGACTAGAATAGAATAGAATAGAAAGGGACCTTGGAGGTCTTCTAGCCCAACCCTCTGCTCAGGCGGGAAAGCATTTCACATTTCAGACCAGTGGCTGTCCAATCTCTTCTTGAAAGCCTGCAATGATGGAGTAGCCACAACTTCTGGTGGCAAGCTGTTCCACTGGTTAATTATCTTCACCGTTAGGAAGTTTCTCTTTAATTCCAGGTTGCGTCTCTCCTTGATGAGTTTCCATTCTTTGTTTCTTGTTCTGCCTCCTGGTGCCTTTCATGATTGAGGTGGGACTAGAACTCACCGTCTCCTGGTGATTGGCCCAGTGTCACCCAAACAGCTTTCATGCCCGAGGCCGCAGGATTAGAACTCCCCATCTCCAGGTGATTGGTCCAAAGTCACCCAACCGGCCTCCATTTCTAAGGCAGGGCTAGAACTCCCAATCTCCCAGTTTCTAGCCTGGCACCTTCGCCACTACAACCAACCGGCTCTCTTTTTCAACCTGATGATTTCTGGTGCCGAATTCTGTGGCTGCAGCAAAAAAAGGCATCATGACCCACCCCGGCATCGCTGGCATCGCTTCAAGGCGCTTCCTGCCAAAGGAGTCGGAGTCTCTCCGCGCCTGGTCCCAGCGCACTGCCTGTTTGCCGCCCTGCAGCTTTCCCAGGCCCTCCCTGGCCCATCCTCCCCCATCGTTTTATCTCCTGCTTGTTGTGTCTTGCCTCCGAATTAACTCCGGAGGCCACACGCTGCTTCCCAGTGCCAGCCTGGAAGTGGAGGTGGCACCAGGCGCCCACTTCTCCTTATCAGCAGGCCAGGCGCCAGCAAGAAAACAAGCCCACACTTTTGTCGAGCTGCCTTCACACGGCTTCTCCTGTGCAGACACGGGCTTCACAGGTGCATTTTTTGGGGGGTCTCTGTTGTGTATGCGCAGGGGGGCATGCGGGAGTTGTGCTTGCATGCACAGGGTGGGGGCTGCATGCACATGCATGGGGGGTGCCCCTCCCTGCAGCCCATTTTTGGTCCCAGGAGGCTGCAGGGGGGCAAGCTAGGTCCAAAATGGGGTGCAGAGGGGGGGTGGAACACATGCATGTGGGGGAGCACATAGGGGGTGTTGTGTACACATTGCATTATGGGTGCAGGTGTGTGCATGCGCTTTTGGCACGCGCTGGCAAAAAGCTTAGCCAACACGGGACTAAATCATATATAAAGGAATATATATATTTAGTGTCACAACCCCTGGTATGCCCAAATATGGGAGGAAGCCTACTATTTCCTTTCTCTGTCTATCGGCTCGTCACAAGAGACCATCCAGACAGAAACCCAATATTTTTACTGTTGCCTTTGTTATATTTGTGTAGTATTTGTGCTGATAAATAAATAAAGGGAGACTAGTATAGATCTATTTCAAGCTATTTAGCTCTCATCAGCTAGCCATACCCTTACTGGGATTCGAACCTGTGCTGTATTACATCTTAGGCAGATGTGTTAACCACTAAGCCACAAGATTCTCCTCCTTTATCAGCTGAGCCAGGGAAGTAGGTATGTATTTAGTGTCACAACCCCTGGTAAGCCCCAATTATGGGAGGAAGCTAACTGCTTCCATCATCTGTCAATCGGCTCGTCACAAGAGACCATCACGACAGAAACCCAATATTTTTACTGTTGCCTTTGTTATATTTGTGTTTTTTATTTGTGCTGATAAATAAATAAAGGGAGACTAATATAGATCTATATCAAGCTATTTAGCTCTCATCAGCTAGCCATACCCTTACTGGGATTCGAACCTGGGCTTTATTACATCTTAGGCAGATGTGTTATGGCTTAGTGGTTAACACATCTGCCTAATATGTAATACAGCCCAGGTTCGAATCCCAGTAAGGGTATGGCTAGCTGATGGGAGCTAAATAGCTTGAAATAGATCTATACTAGTCTCCCTTTATTTATTTATCAGCACAAATACAACACACACACACACACACACACACACACACAAATATATATAGGAAGTATAAATACATATATATGGCATAAGAGGAATTGTAGATAAATTAATATATTAATAGACTATCATCATGTATAAAAGAAATATAGGTACACATGTATGGTGGACAAAAATGGTATAATGGAGGTATGCCAATGTGGAAATGTTGCAGAGATGATAATTGTGTTTTTAAAACTGAAAAAAAACTGTTCAATAAAAATATTTTTTTGTTAAAAAAAAAATAGAACGAAAACAAAAAGAAAAAAACGAAAGGCAGGAAGTTTCGGTTTCTCTTCTCTGGAAGCAGAACAGGAAGTATTTGAAATATTCTGATTAAGCCACCTAAATACTTTCCAAGGTGAGAAACAGTTTGCATTTATGGGTGATGCGCCTTCGAGCGATTTTTCCAAGGAAAAAAGGGTTTTGTTTTTTTTGCAAAGTCCTTGACTTACGGCCACGGCTGAGTCCAAAATTTATGTCGTTAAGTAGAACTGCAGCTAAGCAAGGTGGTGGTTAAGTGAATTCACCCCCTCCCCCATGTGAAGATAAGTTAGTCACACTTTTTGCCACTTTGCCTAACTGAATCAATGCATTTCTTACATTAGTAACACGGTCGTTAAGTGAATCAGCTTCTCCATTGACTTTGCTTGTCAGAAGGTCGTAAAAGGGGGTCGCGTGATCCGGAACACTCCTCCGCCGTTGTAAATATGAGTCAGTGGCCAAGCCTCTGAATTTTGATCATGTCACCCACCATACGGTCATAAGTGTGAAAAATGGACTTTTTTCCGTGCCGTCTTCACTTCGAACGGTCACTAAATGGACTGTTGTAAGTCGAGGTCCCTGTGAGGCTCGGTACAAGCTGCTCTCTCGTTTTAGCCTTCAGCGGGCTCCATGGATTTTGCACGGGCCACAATTGCCACTTGACAACAACACAATAAAGGCCCAGTTACAACCTTCGGAATGAAACTGGCAGACGGAGGAGATAAACGAAAGATTGCGAGAAAACTTGTGAACGGTGGAAACTGATATGATATCAAATTGGCCAATATTTTTTTTTAAAAAAATGCAGAATATAAAAAACAGAATAGCAGAGTTGAAAGCGACCTTGGAGGTCTTCTAGTCCAACGGTCACCAACTGGTGGTCTGTGAGAAAACTCTGGTGGTCCGCAGAAAAATTATTTGCGTTTTTTGCATTGCACTCAATCAGGGGTCCTCAAACTGCGCCCCCTGGGACAGATACGTGCAATGAACACTTGTGTTGCTGCAGAGAGTCTCCCCCATTCAGTGAAGGTTTGAGGGGGGCAGAAATTCCGACTTGGGGTCTGCTTCAGCCTCCTGGTGGGGGGCTTTGGGCGAAGGCTGAAGGGAAGAGCCGCTGGTGGCGAAGAGCCGGAGGGCCTCGTTCCAGTGGGGCTGCATCATGGCCTGGAACTGGCTGACCATCTCAGCCCACTGAGCCTCCAGGTGCCAACCCTGGCCCTTACACTCCCGCAGGTCTTCCCTCTGCTTGGAAACCCTCTGCTCCTAGTCCTCAGTGAGGTGCTTCCGCTGAGCCTCCTTCTCGGTCAGATCCCATTTGGACTGAGCCAGCTGTCGTGAGTCCCC
The DNA here is from genome assembly GCF_051295495.1 of Thamnophis sirtalis. Taxonomy (NCBI): domain Eukaryota; kingdom Metazoa; phylum Chordata; class Lepidosauria; order Squamata; family Natricidae; genus Thamnophis; species Thamnophis sirtalis. The sequence continues at coordinate 1,920,599 of NW_028261391.1, forward strand.
TCGGGGAAAAGGGCGGCATAGAAATATAATAAATTCAATAAATTCAATTCAATTCGTGCCCAACTTTATCTTTCCTTTAAGAATCTTATGTATGAAGTGAATCCTACTCCCAAGTTGCTAGTCCTCTTGATCAACAGAGCCTTCTAAAAAAAAAAGGAAGAGGCCAGATTCGATTTAACTCTGGTGGACCACCGTTCTCCAACCTGGCTCCCCCCCCCCCCCCGTTGTGTGGTGATTCCAACTCCCAAATCTGGGGTTGGGGGGGAATCCCAGTTTAAGGAAGGGACATCACCCACCCACCAATCCTAAACTTCCGGGCGGGCAGGCGAGGAGGAGCTGGGAGGGGAGGGACGAGTAGAGGCTGGTGAGGTGCCCTCAACGTGAGTGACATTGAGTTGGCCACGCCCACCCAGCTGGTCATTAGGCAGATCATGTTAGTGGTCCGCAGGATTTAAAATTATGGATTTAGTGGTCCCTGAGGTCTGAAAGGTTGGTGAACCCTGCTCTAGTCCAATCCCCTGCTTAAGCAGGAGACCCTACACCGTTCTGGATAAATGGCAGTCCAGCCTCTTCTTGAAAGCCTCCAGTGATGGAGCATCCACAACTTCTGAAGGCAACTTCCGTTCCACTGATTAATTGTTCTCACTGAGAAGAAAGTTCTCCTTAGTTCTTAGATGGTCTCTCTTTGGTAAGCTCCATCTATTACTTCTTGTCTCACCCTCAGGTGCTTTGGAGAATAGGTTGACCCCCCCCCCCCAAAGAAGGAATCTCCAGAAGGAGAACTTCAACCTTCTTGGTTGGTTGAAGGCCGAACGCTCAAGCCAAATGGTTGAGGCCTTCAGAAGAGTTGGCCTCCAGACCTCCGCAGATCTTGCCACCTCAAAGTGCAGGAGGGCTTACAATGCAGTTTGCAGAAGATCCCTTGGATCTCTCCATGTTTTATTGACGATCAACCCATCTGCCTATCTTCCATGTCTTAATCCATTTAGGGGAGGGGTGGGGATCCATTCTGCTTTCCGGAATTCTTCATGGGTTTTAATTGTTCTCCTCACCCAATTTCACTTGGTCTGAACCATCTATGGGTGGGCGTGAGTTCCTCAACCCACTGCACGTATCCAAAATCAGCTGCTACCCCTTGCCTGGTTCTGTGACCCACTGGTTGAGCCGCTAGTTGGGGGTTGTAGAAGAGGAAGAAATGATATCTGCTAATTTCTCGCTTATGGGGTGCTGCAGAGTCCAATATAAAGGACATCAAGAAATCAGAGAAAGGACGTCACCAAAAGCCTCCGTTGTCATGTAAAACCCTTCAGATTTAAAGGGCTGATACCGTTCTGAACTTCTCCAGCAACGGCGGCGTATTAAATTGGGAAATCGAGCTGGTTGGTTGGCACAATCTCACTTCCCGATTCGGCCTGGAAAGCTGGTTGTGTCTTGAAATGCAGTCGGCGTGCTTTTCAGCCTGAAAAACTGAAATGAAAGGTTTATCTAGAGGCAGCACAGCTGCAGGAACTTTGCATGGCTAGTCTAGGGAAGAGTAGGACCAGGGGAGACAGGAGAGCATCTTCCAATATTGGAGAGGAAGGAGCCAAGCTATTTTCTAAAGCACAAGAAAGAGAGAGGAAGGAAGGAAGGAAGGAAGGAAGGAAGGAAGGAAGGAAGGAAGGAAGGAAGGAAGGAAGGAAGGAAGGAAGGAAAGAGGAAGGAAGGAAGAGGGAGGGAGGGAAGGAAAGGAGGACAGAAGGAAGGAAGGAAGGAAGGAAGGAAGGAAGGAAGGAAGGAAGGAAGGAAGGAAGGAAGGAAGGAAGGAAGGAAAAAATAATGAAAAAAGACAAAAGAGAGACATGGCTAGTCTAGGGAAGAGAAGAACCAGGGGAGACAGGAGAGCATCTTCCAATATTTGAGGGGCTGCCCCAGAGAGGAGGAAGGGGGTCAAGCTATTTTACAAAGCACTCTGAAGGCCAGACCGGGAAGAATGGATGGAAACTGAACAAGGAGAGATTCAACCTGGAAATTAGGAGGAATTTTCTACAGGGAGGACAATTAGCCAGTGGAACTGCTTGCCTCCAGAAGTTGTGGGTGCTCCATCACTGCTGATTTTTAAGACAAGACTAGATAACTATTTTTCTGGAATGGTACAGGGTCCCCTGCTCGAGCAGGAGGTTGGGCTAGAAGATCTCAAAGAATAAGGGACTGTCTCGTCTCTTCTTAGTTCTAGTCTCCAGCCTTTGATTCTATCATTCTATCATTCTATCATTCTATCATTCTATCATTCTATCATTCTATCATTCTATCATTCTATCATTCTATCATTCTATCATTCTATCATTCTATCATTCTATCATTCTATCATTCTATCATTCTATCATTCTATCATTCTATCATTCTATCATTCTATCATTCTATCACTCCACCATGCCGTCATTTTTCATTTTATCATTCTATCAGTCCATCATTCTCACTCCACCATTCTGTCATTTTTCATTCTATCATTCTATCATTCTATCATTCTATCATTCTATCATTCTATCATTCTATCATTCTATCATTCTATCATTCTATCATTCTATCATTCTATCATTTTATCATTCTATCATTCTATCATTCTATCATTCTATCATTCTATCACTCCACCATTCTGTCATTTTTCATTCTATCATTCTATCATTCTATCATTCTATCATTCTATCATTCTATCATTCTATCATTCTATCATTCTATCATTCTATCATTCTATCATTCTATCATTCTATCATTCTATCATTCTATCATTCTATCACTCCACCATGCCGTCATTTTTCATTTTATCATTCTATCAGTCCATCATTCTCACTCCACCATTCTATCATTCTATCATTCTATCATTCTATCATTCTATCATTCCATCATTTTATCATTCTATCATTCTATCACTCCACCATTCCGTCATTCTATCATTCCACCATTCCACCGTTCCATCATTCTATCATTCTATCATTCCACCATTCCACCATTCCGTCATTTTTCATTTTATCATTCCATCATTTTATCATTCTGCCATTCTATGACCTGCACTTCCTGTTTGTCTTAGAGGGGGGCGAAGGGCAAACATCCGTTTTCGTTGTCCTCAGCCCAGTTCTAAGCCTGCTGAGATGGCGGCCACCATCTGGCCTTCCAGCTTGAAATGGCAGCTTCCCCAACTTGGATTGTTCAACACTGGAAATGAGATTTGGACTTTTTTTTCTTCCACCCAATTCCGGTGGGATAAATTTCTGAGCTTAGCTCCAATTTAGCAATCCGGATTCTGTAAACAAGGTTGTCAGCCTCTGCTTCGCTTACTTGCTATCGGCTGCCATAAGAAACGGGGAGGGTGGGAGCATGGCATTTGGGGTGGGAATAAATGGTACAGGAGGTGATATGGAAAAGGGAGTTTTCTTCTCACCATCTTCTGCAAATGCTGGGGGGGGGCGGTGTTTGGACCTGGTCAAGACCGACCATCCTGCATACCAACCTGATGGTGCCTTTTGGAGATGCAACCCACAGGACACCTAAGGGAGTTGCAGATTGGACACTGTGGTGGGGTCGTTGGAGGGAGGGGGCTGGGTTATCATTTGATATGCACTTGTTCGCGCCTTCCTGGCTCAGATCTTGCTTTAGCGAGGTGGCGCAGTGGTTAAATGCAGTACTGCCGGCTACTTCAGCTGACTGCTATCTGCAGTTCGGCTGTTCAAATCTCACCGGCTCAGGGTTGACTCAGCCTTCCATCCTCCCGAGGTGGGTAAAATGAGGACCCGGATTGTTGTTGGGGGCGATATGCTGACTCTGTAAGCCGCTTAGAGAGGGCTGAAAGCCCTAGGAAGCGGTATATAAGTCTAACTGCTATTGCTATTGCTATTTACTTTCGCTGCTATCTTTTCATAACCAGTAAAAGTATTTTAACTCCGCGAACAATGGAGTTAAAAGTTTCCTTTCTTGATTGTTGATGGAGGCAGGCTTGACAAAAGTTCTTTGGTTCCCCTTTGGATCAGGGAGGCCCAAAAACATTTACCTCCAAGGATGTAGAAAAGTCCAAAAAAACGTCAAGATGGCACTTATGGTCATGCCCTGGTGGCATGTGACATGTTGAGTTTTTTTTTTCTCCCTGTTTCGCACAGTGGCTCCAGGGACCAGGAGTGTATTTGTTTTTAATTTGCGCGCCTGTTTATGATACCAATTTTATATTGCTTTATTGCTGTTTGCTCTTCGCATTTACTATCCATCTGGCTCTCAATCGTTAAGGGGAGCGTAGATTCTGAACACAAGGAGAGAGCGATAAACTTAGATTAAATGCATTTGTGCGGAAGAAGGCTGGAGATTTTGAGCCAATTTGAAAGTTCGTAATTGGAAGAACGGTCCATCCTTCTCCAGGAAGTTGAGGCATTGACAAGGAAGGGGATGGAAGGTGGAAGAGCAATTCGAGCACCCACAAAAATTGGCCTTTCCTTTTAAGGGAACCCTGAAGGACAACGCTTCGGAGGTTCGTGGCCATGTTCACATCATCCATCGAGTCAACCATTGGCCAATCTGACCTATGGTTTACTTGTAGCAAAGGAGAACCTACAACAGGAGGAAATCCAGTTTAATCTTGTAGCAAAAGTGCTAAACTAGAAAACAAGATATCTCTCTTACACATGAAAGCCAGCTGGGTGATTTGGGGTCAATCACCAGGAGACAGGGAGTTCTAGATGTTTTAGAGAAGAATGGGGCTGGAAAGGACCTTGGAGGCCTTCTAGTCCAACCCCCTGCTCAAGCAGGAGAATCAATACCATTTCAAGCCGATCTCTTCTGAGGAACCTCCAGTGATAGAGGAGCACCCACAATTTCTGGTGGCAAGCAGTTCCACTGGTTAATTGTCCTCACTGTCAGGAAGTTTCTCATTAGTTCTAGGTTGCTTATCCCCTTGATTGGTTTCCTTCCTTCCTTCCTTCCTTCCTTCCTTCCTTCCTTCCTTCCTTCCTTCCTTCCTTCCCTCTAGAATCATAGGACTGCAAGGGACCTCAGAGGTCTTGTAGTCCAACCCCCTGCTCAAGCAGGAGACCCTTTTCCATCTCAAACAAATGGCCCTCCAATCTCTCCTTAAAACTCTCCAGTGTAAGAGCCAAGGTGGCGCGGTGGTTAAATGCAGCACTGCAGGCTACTGCTAGATCAGCAGGTCAGCGGTTCAAATCTCACCGGCTCAGGGTTGACTCAGCCTTCCATCCTTCCGAGGTGGGTAAAATGAGGACCCAGATTGTTGGGGGCAATATGCTGACTCTCTGTAAACCGCTTAGAGAGGCCTGAAAGGCCTATGAAGCGGTATATAAGTCTACTGCTATTGCTATTGCTATTGCAGTGATGGAGCACCCACAACTTCTAGTGGCAAGCTGTTCCACTGGCTAATAGTCCTCACTGTCCTCAGCTTCTCCTTAACTCCAAGTTGCTTCTCTCCTTGATTAGTCCCCCCCACCCTAGTTGTTTCTTCTTCTTCTTCTTCTTCTTCTTCTTTCTTCTTCTTCTTCTTCTTCTTCTTCTTCTTCTTCTTCTTCTTCTTCTTCTTCTTCTTCTTCTTCTAAGAGCCAAGGTGGTGCAGTGGTTAAATGCAGCACTGCAGGCTGACTGCTAGATCAGCAGTTCAGCGGTTCAAATCTCACCGGCTCAGGGTTGACTCAGCCTTCCATCCTTCCGAGGTGGGTAAAATGAGGACCCAGATTGTTGGGGCAATATGCTGACTCTCTGTAAACCGCTTAGAGAGGCCTGAAAGGCCTATGAAGCGGTATATAAGTCTACTGCTATTGCTATTGCTATTGCTATTGCTATTGCTATTCTTCTTCTTCTTCTTCTTCTTCTTCTTCTTCTTCTTCTTCTTCTTCTTCTTCTTCTTCTTCTTCTTCTTCTTCTTCTCCTTATCCTTATCCTTATCCTTATCCCTCTCCTCCTCCTCCTCCTTCTCCTTCTCCTCCTTCTTCTCCTTCTCCTCCTTCTCCTTCTCCTCCTCCTCCTCCTCCTCCTCTCCTCCTCCTCCTCCTCCTCCTCCTCCTCCTCCTCCTCCTCCTCCTCCTCCTCCTCCTCCCTCCTTCTTTCTGGTGCTTTGGAGAATAAGTTCAGTTACAAATAGCCAGTGTGTGAATTTTAAGGCTGCGAAGACTTTCTGAAAAGTTGCAAAGTTCAGTTGTCCTCCAGAGACAGGCCTGAGATTCCCTTTCCTTGCCATCCTCTCCTTTGCTTCCAAGATATCTCCTCTCTCCGTGAAGTTGGCACCCACAGCCTTCCTCCTCTCTTTGAAGAGAGGTTCTTGGCAAGGCCTTAATTGCTGGTTGTTTCTGGATCTTGAAGATCAAGGCGAGCTCAGAAAGGGTGGGGTAGGTGGCACCTGAGGCTCTGATGCCTTCAGCCTGAGAGCTGGTGGCTGTCCAGGGCTGCCAGCTTCTCCACCGCTGTTACACGCCCAGCTCCAGCCCCAAATGAGAGGCTGAGGCAGTTCCGAGGGCTGGTGAGTCAGCAGGAAAGTTGCCCTTCAAGTCAAAGAACTGCCTTTGGGTCCTTCCATGAAGGTATTAAGAGAGGCGGAGGAGGTGCAGCTTGCATTGAGAACTTGGTGGATGATGCTGCAAAGGGGGACATCGACACCCTCCGCGCTGCCAACAGATCAGGGGGGAAAAGAAGGGGGCACAACAAACGGAGCTGAGTTGTGGGTTTTTGTGTCGAGGGGAGCAAGAGGTTCCCAACCTTGGCCATTTTAGGACTTGCAGACTTCAACTCTCAGAATTGAGGAGACCTGGCTGAGGAATTCTGGGAGTTGAAGTCCGCAGGTCTTAAAGCGGATGAGATGGGAGACCTGGCTAAGGAATTCTGGGAGTTGAAAACCTGGCTGAGGAATTCTGGGAGTTGAAGTCCGCAGGTCTTAAAGCGGATGAAATGAGAGACCTGGCTGAGGAATTCTGGGAGTTGAAGTCCACAGGTCTTAAAGCAGATGAGGTGGGAGACCTGGCTGAGGAATTATGGGAGTTGAAAACCTGGCTGAGGAATTCTGGGAGTTGAAGTCCACAGGTCTTAAAGCGGATGAAATGAGAGACCTGGCTGAGGAATTCTGGGAGTTGAAGTCCGCAGGTCTTAAAGTGGATGAGATGAGAGACCAGGCTGAGGAATTATGGGAATTGAAAACCTGGCTGAGGAATTCTGGGAGTTGAAGTCCACAGGTCTTAAAGCGGATGAGGTGGGAGACCTGGCTGAGGAATTATGGGAGTTGAAGTCCGCAGGTCTTAAAGCGGATGAGGTGGGAGACCTGGCTGATGAATTATGGAGTTGAAAACCTGGCTGAGGAATTATGGGAGTTGAAGTCCGCAGGTCTTAAACTGGCTGAGTTTGATAAATACAGATTACCTCAATTGAGCCCAAAATTCCTGTTGCTAAGTGAGACAATTTCTAAGTGAGTTTTGCACCATTTTACGACCTTTTTTGCCATTGTTGTTAAGTGAAGCTCTGCAATTGTTAAGTGAATAACATGGTCGGTAAGTGAATCTGGCTTCCCCGTTGACTCTGATCATCAGAATGTCGCAAAAAGGGGGATCAAGTGACCCCCGGGATACTGCAACCGTCATAAATACAAGTCAGTTGCCAAGCATCTCAATTCTGATCACCGTGGGGATGCCGCAACAGTCATTAAGTGTGAAAAACACACGTAGCTTTTTTCAACTTCGAACAGTTGCCTAACGGACGCAAATTGAGGACTGCCAGTATATTTTCTGGACACCTTTGATTGTTGTGATCGTCTGGCTGCCTTGCTGTCAAATAAACGTCAACTTTTCTTGAAGCAATTGTCTTTGGAAAAGCCAGCTCAGACCAGACCAAGAATTTCCTTAAACACCCTCATTACATCTGAATATCAAAGGAGGAAAACCCGTCAAATCGGGTTTGGCAATGCACAGCAGAGGAATCTTTCAGTGATATATGCAAAAAAAAATTAAAATTAAATAAATTCCTGCATGGTGGCTGCTGGTATTTGGGGCACCAGGGATCATCACCGCAACTATTTATTTAGCTAGTTCATTAAAATGGACAAGCCAACCTGGTTGCAGAACTTGGAGTGGCTCACAGTTACAAAAATATTGTCCGAAGAGCAGGCAGGGGACCTCTTAGAGTCAAGA